>NW_027139294.1:300000-387500 GCF_035084215.1 Heptranchias perlo | reverse complement strand
GGACACTGGGGGGGTCACTGGGACATTCTGGTGCCACTGTCTGGGTCACTGGGACATTCTGGGGACACTGGGGGGTCACTGGGACATTCTGGGGACACTGGGGGATCACTGGGACATTCTGGGGACACTGGGGTGTGTCACTGGAACATTCTGGTGCCACTGTCTGGGTCACTGGGACATTCTGGGGACACTGGGGGGTCACTGGGACATTCTGGGGACACTGGGGTGTGTCACTGGAACATTCAGGTGATACTGGGGGGTCACTGGGACATCCGGGGGGGTCACTGGGGGGTCACTGGGACATTCTGGGGACACTGGGGGTCATTGGGACATTCTGGGGACACTGGGGGGGTCACTGGGACATTCAGGGGACACTGAGGGATCACTGGGACATTCTGGGGTCACTGGGGGGGGTCATTGGGACATTCTGGGGACACTGGGGGGGTCATTGGGACATTCTGGGGACACTGGGGGGTCACTGGGACATTCTGGGGTCACTGGGGGTTCACTGGGACATTCTGGGGCCACGGGGGGGGTCCACTGGGACATTCTGGGGCCACTGGGGGGGATCACTGGGACATTCTGGGGACACTGGGGGGTCACTGGGTTTTAAACAGGAGGGTGGAGATCACACAGAGAGGGGGAAGGGATTGAACAGGGAGAGGGGGAAGGGATTGAACAGGGAGAGGGGGAAGGGATTGAACAGGGAGAGGGGGAAGGGATGGCTGCCATTTTGTCCAAGATGGGGGCCACGCCGGCCGCCGTTTTCTCCATGCTGTCCCCGTGCCATAACACAGAAATATATAAATACATTATAAATATATAGATAATATATTATAAATACAAGTTGTTGTTGTGGTGGTGGCCCAAACACAAAGGCCGCCACTCTGGCATCCCCGGCTGCACTCTGGGCTGACTGGCTGCACTCTGGGCTGACTGGCTGCACTCTGGGCTGACTGGCTGCACTCTGGGCTGACCGGCTGCACTCTGGGCTGACCGGCTGCACTCTGGGCTGACCGGCTGCACTCTGGGCTGACCGGCTGCACTCTGGGCTGACCGGCTGCACTCTGGGCTGACCGGCTGCACTCTGGGCTGACCGGCTGCACTCTGGGCTGACCGGCTGCACTCTGGGCTGACCGGCTGCACTCTGGGCTGACCGGCTGCACTCTGGGCTGACCGGCTGCACTCTGGGATGCCCGGCTGCACTCTGGGATGCCCGGCTGCACTCTGGGATGCCCGGCTGCACTCTGGGATGCCCGGCTGCACTCTGGGATGCCCGGCTGCACTCTGGGCTGACTGGCTGCACTCTGCCATCACTCTGGGGTCACTGGGACATTCTGGGGTCACTGCGGGATCACCGGGGGCACTCTGTCGGCCACCTGCCGCCATTTTGTCCAAGATGGTGGCTGCGTTGCCCGCCATTTTGTCCAAGATTGCGTCTCGCCGGCCGCTATTTTGTTTAATTTATTATATAAATAATTCAATTGTTTAAAATGTAATGTTAATAATTCAATAGTTTAATTCAATATAAAAATAATCAATTGCTTAATTTATTACATAAAGAAGCCAATTGTTTAATGTATTATATCAATAATTATTTAATTTAATGTACAATTAGTTCAACTATTTAATTATATAAATAATTCAATAGTTTATATTATATAAATAATTCAATGCATTAATTCATTATATAAATAATTTAACAGCTTAATTTATTATATAATAATTCATGTGTCTAATTTATTATAGCAGAAATCCAATAGTTTAATTTATAATGAATTGTTTTATTTATTGTATAAATAATTCAATTGCTCAATTCATTATATAAATAATTCAAGTATTTAATTTATTATAAAAATAATACAATAGCTTAATTCATTTCATGAATAATACAAGTGTTGAATTTATTATATAAAGAAACAATTCTTTAATTTATTATATAAATAATTGAATTGATTATTTGATTATCTAAATAATTCAAATGTTTAATTTATGATATCAATAATTCAAAAGCTCAAATCATTAGAAAAATAATACAAGTGTTAAATTTATTATATAAAGAAACAATTAGAATCAGAGAAGTTTACAACATGGAAACAGGCCCTTCGGCCCAACATGTCCATGTCGCCCAGTTTATACCACTAAGCTAGTCCCAATTGCCTGCACTTGGCCCATATCCCTCGATACCCATCTTACCCATGTAACTGTCCAAATGCTTTTTAAAAGACAAAATTGTACCCGCCTCTACTACTGCCTCTGGCAGCTCGTTCCAGACACTCACCACCCTTTGAGTGAAAAAATTGCCCCTCTGGACCCTTTTGTATCTCTCCCCTCTCACCTTAAATCTATGCCCCCTCGTTATAGACTCCCCGACCTTTGGGAAAAGATTTTGACTATCGACCTTATCTATGCCCCTCATTATTTTATAGACTTCTATAAGATCACCCCTAAACCTCCTACTCTCCAGGGAAAAAAGTCTCAGTCCATCCAAACTCTCCCTATAAGTCAAACCATCAAGTCCCGGTAGCATCCTAGTAAATCTTTTCAGCACTCTTTCTCGTTTAATAATATCCTTTCTATAATAGGGTGACCAGAACTGTACACAGTATTCCAAGTGTGGCCTTACTAATGTCTTGTACAACTTCAACAAGACATCCCAACTCCTGTATTCAATGTTCTGACCAATGAAACCAAGCATGCTGAATGCCTTCTTCACCACCCTATCCACCTGTGACTCCACTTTCAAGGAGCTATGAACCTGTACTCCGAGATCTCTTTGTTCTTTCACTCTCCCCAACGCCCTACCATTAACGGAGTAGGTCCTGGCCCGATTTGATCTACCAAAATGCATCACCTCACATTTATCTAAATTAAACTCCATCTGCCATTCATCGGCCCACTGGCCCAATTTATCAAGATCCCGCTGCAATCCGAGAGAACCTTCTTCACTGTTCACAATGCCACCAATCTTGTGTCATCTGCAAACTTACTAACCATGCCTCCTAAATTCTCATCCAAATCATTAATATAAATAACAAATAACAGCGGACCCAGCACCGATCCCTGAGGCACACCGCTGGTCACAGGCCTCCAGTTTGAAAAACAACCCTCTACAACAATTTTGTATCCAATTTATTATGTAAATAATTCAAGTGTTTCATTCATTATATAAATAATTCAACTAAATATTGAATTCTTTATATAATAAATTAAACAAAGGAATATTTATATAATGAATTAAACTATTGAATTATTTTTATGATACAATAAATAAACACTAATTGTTCATGTAACAAATTAAACAATTGATTATTTAATGAATTGAACTGTTCAATAATTTATGAAATGAATTGAACGATTGAATTATTTATATAATAAATTAAACACTTGAATTATCTGCTTCCAATGTCTTTGTTTTTCGGCTTGATATTAAGATCATCAATGGCGGATGCATCACCCAGCATGCAGCGCGGTACAGATTGTGCCCTATCTGAATCCGTGGAGCCCAGTGCGCAGGCGCAGTAGTGACTCATTATCGGGCAGTGTGTCCTGAGCATGCGCGGCCAGTCGAGGCTGCGGGAGGAGCGCGTTCGGTGCAGGTCAGAGGATCGGAGCAAGAGGCTCAATAAACCCCGGGGCCCGGGTCCGGGCTCAGGCCCAGGCTCAGGCTTTACAAACCCCGAGTGCGGCCCCAGACCCGAATATAAAACAGTGAACATTATCCCCCCCTCACTACCCGCCGGGAAATGAAGGGGAAATGGGGATCGGTCAGGGAGCGTCTGTAAATGAAGGAGAAATGGTGATCGGTCAGGGAGCGTCTGTAAATGAAGGAGAAATGGTGATCGGTCAGGGAGCGTCTGCAAATGAAGGAGAAATGGCGATCGGTCTGGGAGTGTCTGTAAATGAAGGAGAAATGGTGATCTCTATACCTTTCGTCATCCAGGGAGCTCTAGCTTTGGATGTTGTTCCTTTCCTCCTCGTGGGAATCTGTCCACTCTGCACCCAAACCAACTCCTCCTTGAAGGCCTCCCACTGTTCAATTACTGTTCTGCCTGCCAATTTTTGATACCAATCCACCTGGACAAGATCCCTTTTTAACTCATTGGAATTAGCCCTCCTCCAGTTAAGAATTTTCACATTTGACTGTCCCCTGTCCTTTTCCATTACTGTTCTAAACCTAATGAGATTATGATCACTGCTGCCCCACTGAAACATGCTCCACCTGCCCCACTTCATTCTCCACACCGAGCCCACTGCTGTACTCACACTCTCTCACACTCACTCTCTCACACTCACTCTCACACTCACTCTCTCACACTCACTCTCTCACACTCACTCTCTCACACTCACTCTCTCACACTCACTCTCTCACACTCACTCTCACATTCCTCTCTCACCCTTGCACTTATGGTTTCGGGCCACTGAAAGATGATGCGATGGGTTTGGATTTCAGCACAGGGAGGAGGGAGAGTGTGTGGGACGGGGATTTACAGTTTTGAGGAATGAGAGAGGAAATAATGTTCCATAGAAAGTAAAGTTATCTGATCTGAATTTTTATCCTGTAATTACAGTGATAACTTTTATAAACTCCTTTTACAGGGGAGGATTTGCAGAGGGAAACTCAAACCAAAGATCACGTCAAGATCTGACAGAGTCACTCGATTCATCAGGACCTGAATATCATCGGCCTTTAAATGTGGAAGGAGAAACATTTGTCTGTTCTGTCTGTGGGAGAAGATTTCAAACATCAGTGTGAGTGGAAAAGCACCGAGACACACACTGAGTGAGAGTGTTCCAGTGCACTGACTGTGGAAAGAGCTTTAACCAGTTGCACAGCCAGAAAAAACATCGCACCGTTCATAGCGGGGAGAAACCGTACACGTGTTCTGTGGGTGGACGAGGCTTCAACTGATCGTCCAACCTGGAGAGACACAAGGACACCCGGACCATGGAGAAACCGTGGAAATGTGGGGACTGTGGGAAGGGATTCAATTACCCTTCAGAGCTGGAAACTCATCGACGCAGTCACACTGGGGAGAGGCCGTTCACCTGCTCCGTGTGTGGGAAGGGATTCATTCGGTCATCCAGCCTCCAGACACACCAGCGAGTTCACTCTGATGAGAGACCTTTTAAATGTTCTGACTGTGAGATGAGGTTCAAAAGCAAAATTAATCTGCTGATACACCAACGCACTCACACGGGGGAGAGGCCGTTCACCTGCTCCGTGTGTGGGAAGGGATTCGCTATTTCATCCAGCCTCCAGACACACCAGCGAGTTCACACTGGGGAGAGACCTTTTAAATGTTCTGACTGTGAGAAAAGGTTTAAATGCAAAAGGAATCTGCTGACACACCAATGTACCCACACTGGGGAGAGGCCGTTCTCCTGCTCCGTGTGTGGGAAGGGATTCACTCAGTCATCCCTCCTCCTGACACACCAGCGAGTTCACACTGGGGAGAGGCCGTTCACCTGCTCCATGTGTGGGAAGGGATTCACTCAGTCATCCCTCCTCCTGACACACCAGCGAGTTCACACTGGGGAGAGGCCGTTCACCTGCTCCGTGTGTGGGAAGAGATTCACTCGGTCATCCAGCCTCCAGACACACCAGCGAGTTCATTCTGATGAGAGATCTTTTAAATGTTCTGACTGTGAGAAGAGGTTTAAAAGCAAAAGTAATCTGCTGATACACCAACGCACTCACACTGGGGAGAGGCCGTTCATCTGCTCTGTGTGTGGGAAGGGATTCACTCGGTCATCTGAGCTTCTGACACACCAGCGAGTTCACACTGGGGAGAGGCCTTTTCAATGTTCTGACTGTGAGAAGAGGTTTAAAAGCAAAATTGAACTGCTGAAACACCAACGCACTCACACTGGGGAGAGACCGTTCATCTGCTCTGTGTGTGGGAAGGGATTCACTCGGTCATCTCACCTCCTGACACACCAGCGAGTTCACACTGGGGAGAGGCCGTTCACCTGCTCAGTGTGTGGGAAGAGATTCACACTGTCATCCACCCTCCTTACACACCAGCAAGTTCACTCCGATGAGAGACCTTTTAAATGTTATGACTGTGGGAAGAGGTATAAAAGCAAATGTAATCTGCTGACACACCAATGCACCCACACTGGGGAGAGGCCGTTCACCTGCACCTTGTGTGGGATGAGATTCACTCGGTCATCCATCCTGCTGAGACACCAGCGAGTTCACTCCGATGAGAGACCTTTTAAATGTTCTGACTGTGAGAAGAGGTTTAAAAGCAAATTTAATCTGCTGACACACCAACGCACTCACACTGGGGAGAGGCCGTTCTCCTGCTCTGTGTATGGGAAGGGATTCGCTGGGTCATCCACCCTGCTGAAACACCAGCGAGTTCACACTGGACAGGGGCCGTTCACCTGCTCCGTGTGTGGGAAGAGATTCACTCGGCCATCCAACCTGCAGAGACACCAGCGAGTTCACTCCGATGAGAGACCTTTCAAATGTTCTGACTGTGAGAAGAGGTATAAAAGCAAATTTAATCTGCTGACACACCAACGCACTCACACTGGGGAGGGGCCGTTCACCTGCTCAGTGTGTGGGAAGGGATTCGCTTGGTCATCCTCCCTGCTGAAACACCAGCGAGTTCACACTGAGAGACCTTCAAATGATCTGACTGTGGGAAGAGATTTAAAATCAGAAACGAACTGCTGAGACATCGACGCACTCACACTGGGGAGAGACTGTTCACCTGCTCCGTGTGTGGGAAGAGATTCACTCGATCATCCCACTTTCTGAAACATTAACTTGTGAACACTATTGAGTGACCTTTTAATGCAGTGACTGTGAGAAGAGCTTTAAAAGGAGAAATGAACTGCTGTCACATCATCGCATGCCCATTGGTTGAGAGACTGTTCACCTGCTCCGTGTGTGGGAAGGGATTCACTCAGTCATCACACGTGCTGAGACACCAGCGAGTTCACGAAATGAGCAGGTCCAACGAGCCGGTCTGTAACACAGGCCAATGACTCAGTGCAGCTCGTTACCCAGTCACTGGGCTCCGTTATAGCCTCTCCTTTGAGTAACACACAAAGAGAAATTGTAAATCTGAAACAGAAAGTGATAATGTATAACACTTCATATCAACCACCAGTTTTTCCCTCTTTCCGGCTTTTAAAACAATCTGTTTCACAGTTTGTCAAACCCGAAACAGCCTCTGGGATTTGCTGATTGAGAATTTCAGTGGAAATTGGGACCGTCATTAAGTATCGGAACAAATATCCCCGCTGAGGTTTCGGGATTGTTACTGGTTTATTTATATCAGTGAGTGACCAATTTTAAACCAGGTGAGGGTCTAAACCTAAGGTAAGAGCCTGGGATAGACAAGAGATTCTTCAATGTATCAAGTTAAATTACACTGATTCCACCAACACTGGACATCACATCCCTCAAACATTGTTACCTGTTACTGTATAAAACTGGTGAGGGTGGAAATGGGAAATAACTGCAAAAAACTTCATTGTATCAAAGTTAATTCTGATCATTATTATTATACAAACATTCTACAGCCGGTCCCTTAAAAAGGACCCAATATCAAACCAGTCCCCAGTCCTTGGGCCTGTGCCTATGTTGTGATTTTCACCCGCTTCTGACTGACTTGGTATCAGACGCACTCCCGTCAACAGTAAACGGATGGAGCCGGATCCATAAGAGAAAAATGAGGACCGAGCTCCGCGGTTCTCCCAGAGTGCGGGAGGCGGAGTAACAGCAGCAGACAGAGAGATCTCTCTAAACCAGCCGCTGCCGCCGGAGAGAAGCGAGTCCCGTTCCGAGCCGTGTCTGTCAGGCGCCCGCTGACCCTCTCTTCACTGAAGGGGACCGATTCAGCACCAACTCACACACCCACCATTGGATCATTGAATCACCTTCAACACCTGAATTACATCACCACTTAATCCTCTATACACGAGGAAATACAAACCTTGTCCACGCAACCTGTCCTCATAATTTAACCATTTTAGCCCCGGTATCATTCTGGTCTTTCTGCGCTGCACCTCCTGCAAGGCCAATATATCCTTCCTGAGGTCTGGTGCCCAGGACTGAATGCCGTACTCTAAATGTGGCCTTAGCAGAGTTTATAGAATTCTAACATAACTTCCACCCTTTTGAATTCCAGTTCCCTTGAGATAAAGGCCGACATTCCATTAGCCATTTAAATTATTTTTTGCACCTGTCTGCCAACTCTTCCTGATTTCCCAAAGTATCTCTGCTCACCCACAGTTCCTGGCTTCTCACCATTTTGAAAATACTCTGATTTATCTTGCTTCGGGCAAAAGTGGATGGTCTCACACTTCCCCAGATTGAAACTTTGAACAGTCTGGGGCTCTTTTGTATCGAAAAGAGAAGGCTGAGGGTGACCTGATACAGGACTTTAAGATTATGCAAGGGTTTGATCGGTCAGATGTAGATAAGGTGTTTGTACTTTTGGGAGTGGGGACGTCAGAACTTCGGGCCATGAATATAATAGTCATCAATAAATCCAATCTGGCATTCAAGAGAAACATATTTATCCAGAGAGGCGTTAGAATGTGCAGCTCGCTCCCACAAGGAGTAGTTAAGACGAATCGCATGGATGCATTTACGGTGAAGTGAGATAAACACATGGAGGAGAAAGGAATATTCGGGTTTGCTCATAGGGTTAGATGAAGAGGGGTTGGAGGAGGCTCGTCTGCAGCATAAACACCGGTATAGTCCAGTTGGGCCGAATTGCCTGTTTCTGTGATGTACATTCGATGTAATTCTATGTAAGTTCCATCTGACACAGTTTTACCAACTCACTGAATCTATCAATTTCCCTTTATAACTTTATGCTCCCATCTACACTACTCACTGCGTCACCTAACTTGGTGTCGTCAACAAACCTGGATATACCGCTCTCTATTCCTTTATCTGCCTCATTTATACAGATCCCTGGGGGACACCACTCATCAAATCCTGTCAATTTGAGTACATACCCATTAACCCGACTCTCTGTCTCCTACCTCCAAACCAACTCCCTCCCCATGTCAATGGGTTGCTTTGAATTCCACATGTTCTCATTTATGTTAACACTCTCTGATGTTAAACCTTAACGAATGCCTCTGGAAGTCAATATACACATAGCCCCCATAGACACTCCATCATTTACCACGTTAGTTACATCTTCAAAAAGGTCAACTAGTTTCGTTGGACTTGACTTACACTTTACAAATCCATGCTGGCTCTCTCTGATCAATTCATGTTTATCCAAGTGCTCAGCATGGTGTGAGGACAACACAGTGTGCTGAGAGTTCGGTACGTGTGGGAGTTTGGTGAAGTGGGGGAAGGAGGTGCTGCTTTGCCTTGCTTTTCCTGCAGAGCGGTAGTGGACCTGAGAGCGGTGAGCGGCGGGAGAGAGCGAGACCAGAGCGGGGATAAAAACAGCGCGGAGAGAGCGAGAGTCCAGTCGGTGAGCGGCGGTAAAGAGCGAGACCAGAGCGGGGATAAAAACAGCGCGGAGAGAGCGAGAGTCCAGTCGGTGAGCGGCGGTAAAGAGCGAGACCAGAGCGGGGATAAAAACAGCGCGGAGAGAGCGAGAGTTCAGTCGGTGAGCGGCGGGAGAAAGCGAGACCAGAGCGGGGATATAAACAGCGCGGAGAGAGTGAGACCAGAGCTTACTCTGAGAGCGAGACTCAGACCAACGGCAGTTCGGGGTGACGTCACCAGTCAGAAAGTGACGCGGCACAGGGGAGGCAGCTGATTGGTGAGTAGGTTCAGGTGAGTATTTCTACCATTTTACTGTAAGTAAAGTAATAAGAAAGGGAAGATCTGCAGGTTTTATAGCAGATAGTGTTTTTTTTTTAGTGAACCTAGGTCCCTAGTATAGTAAACATTTTCTAATTTCAACGTAATTTAAAAGGGGTAACTAAGCTAAGGCAAGTCATGGCAGCAGACCTCGCACCCGTGATATGCTCCTCCTGCAAGATGTGGGAAGTCATGGACACTACCAGTGTCCCTGCTGACCATGTGTGCGGGAAGTGTGTCCACCTGCAGCTACTGACCGATCGTATCTCGGAGCTGGAGCTGCGGGTGGACTCACTGTGGAGCATCCGCGATGCAGAGAAACTCGTGGATAGCACATTTAGCGAGTTGGTCACACCGCAGGTAAAGGGTATACAGGCAGGAAGTGAATGGGTGACCACCAGGAAGAGTAAGAGATGCAGGCAGGTAGTGCAGGGGTCCCCTGTGGCCATCCCCCTCTCAAACAGATATGCCACTTTGGATGCTGTTGGGGATGACTTATCAGGGGAAGGCAGCAGCAGCCAACTTCCTGGCACCACGGGTAGCTCTGCTGCACAGGCTGGGAGGAAAAAGAGTGGCAGAGCTATAGTGATAGGGGACTCAATTGTAAGGGGAATAGACAGGCGTTTCTGCGGCCGCAACCGAGACTCCAGGATGGTGTGTTGCCTCCCTGGTGCAAGGATCAAGGATGTCTCGGAGCGGCTACAGAACATTTTGGAGGGGGAGGGCGAACAGCCAGCTGTCGTGGTGCACATAGGCACCAACGATATAGGTAAAAAAGGAGATGAGGTCCTAAAAGCAGAATATAGGGAGTTAGGAGGTAAATTAAAAAATAGGACCTCAAAGGTAGTAATCTCAGGATTGCTGCCAGTGCCACGTGCTAGTCAGAGTAGAAATAGGAGGATATTTCAAATGAATACGTGGCTAGAGGAATGGTGCAAGGGGGAGGGATTCAAATTCCTGGGACACTGGAAACGGTTCTGGGGGAGGTGGGACCAGTACAAACCGGACGGTCTGCACCTGGGCAGGGCCGGGACCGCTGTCCTAGGAGGAGTGTTTGCTAGTGCTGTTGGGGAGGGTTTAAACTAAAGTGGCAGGGGGTTGGGAACCTGAGCAGGGAGAGAGAGGAAAGCGTAACAGGAAGGGACAGAAGGTATGGAGTAATAGGTAAAGTGTTAAAAAAGGAAAAAGCAGGAACTAAGCGTCACAAAACAGATTTGAAAGTTCTTTATCTGAATGCACGTAGCATTCGTAATAAAATGGACGAGTTAACGGCACAAATAACTACGTATGGGTATGATCTTGTGGCCATTACAGAAACATGGCTGCAGGGTGACAACGACTGGGAATTAAATATGCCAGGGTATTTAACAATCAGGAAGGACAGGCAGGAAGGAAGGGGAGGTGGGGTGGCTATGTTAATAAAGGAAGGAATCACTGTAATACAGAGAAATGATATTGGGACAAAGCATCAAGATAATGAAACAGTTTGGGTGGAGATAAGGAATAATAAGGGAAAAAAACATTAGTGGGCGTAGTATATAGGCCTCCTAATAGTTGCAACTCTGCTGGAAGAAGTATTAATCAGGAAATAGTCGGGGCATGTAATAAGGGAACAGCCATAATTATGGGGGATTTTAATTATCATATTAACTGGACAAATCAAATTGGGCAGAGCAGCCTTGAGGACGAGTTCATTGAGTGCATCAGGGATGGATTTCTTGAGCAGGATGTAACTGATCCTACAAGGGGGCAGGCAACCTTGGACCTGGTCCTGTGTAATGAGTCAGGATTAATTAATAATGTCCTAGTTAAGGATCCCTTTGGAACGAGCGACCACAACATGGTTGAATTCCATATCCAATTAGAGGGTGAGAAGGTTGATTCTCAAACAAGCGTACTGAGCTTGAATAAAGGAGACTATGATGGTATGAGAGCGGAATTGATTAAAGTGGACTGGGAAAATAGATTAAAGGGTAAGACGGTACATGAGCAGTGGTGTTCATTTAGGGAGTTATTTTACAACTTTCAAAATAAATATATTCCACTGAGGAAAAAAGGGTGTAAAAGAAATGACAGCCATCCGTGGCTAAGTAAAGAAATCAAGGATAGTATCCGACTAAAAACAAGGACATATAAGGTAGCCAAACTTAGTGGGAGGATAGAAGATTGGGAATTCTTCAAAAGACAGCAAAAAGTAACTAAAGGATTGATTAAGAAAGGGAAGTTAGATTATGAAAAGAAATTAGCAAAAAATATAAAAACAGATAGC
Organism: Heptranchias perlo; assembly: GCF_035084215.1. Taxonomy (NCBI): domain Eukaryota; kingdom Metazoa; phylum Chordata; class Chondrichthyes; order Hexanchiformes; family Hexanchidae; genus Heptranchias; species Heptranchias perlo. Next base: position 375,435 of record NW_027139294.1, on the reverse strand, counting down.
AAGAGTTTCTATAGTTATATAAAAAGAAAAAGGGTGGCTAAGGCAAACATAGGTCCCTTAGAGGATGAGACCGGGAAATTAATGGTGGGAAACATGGAGATGGCAAAAATGCTGAACAAATATTTTGTTTCAGTCTTTACAGTAGAGGACACCAAGAATATCCCAACACTGGACAAACAGGGGACTCTCGGGGGGGAGGAGCTAAATACGATTAAAATCACTCAGGAGATGATACTCAGTAAAATAATGGGACTCAAGGCGGATAAATCCCCTGGACCTGATGGCTTCCATCCTAGGGTCTTGAGGGAAGTGGCAGTAGGGATTGTGGATGCTTTGGTGATAGTTTTCCAAAATTCCCTGGACTCAGGAGAGGTCCCGGCAGATTGGAAAACTGCTAATGTAACACCGTTATTTAAAAAGGGTAGTAGGCAGAAGGCTGGAAATTATAGGCCAGTTAGCTTAACATCTGTGGTGGGTAAAATTTTGGAGTCTATTATTAAGGAGACAGTAACGGAACATTTAGATAAGCATAATTTAATAGGACAAAGTCAGCATGGCTTTATGAAGGGGAAGTCATGTCTGACAAATTTGCTTGAGTTCTTCGAGGATATAACGTATCGGGTGGATAAAGGGGAACCAGTGGACATAGTGTATTTAGACTTCCAGAAGGCATTCGACAAGGTGCCACATAAAAGATTATTACTTAAGATAAAAAATCACGGGATTGGGGGTAATATTCTGGCATGGGTGGAGGATTGGTTATCGAACAGGAAGCAGAGAGTTGGGATAAATGGTTCATTTTCGGACTGGCAACCAGTAACCAGTGGTGTTCCACAGGGGTCGGTGCTGGGTCCCCAACTCTTTACAATCTATATTAACGATTTGGAGGAGGGGACCGAGTGCAACATATCAAAATTTGCAGATGATACAAAGATGGGAGGGAAAGTAGAGAGTGAGGAGGACATAAAAAACCTGCAAGGGGATATAGACAGGCTGGGTGAGTGGGCGGAGATTTGGCAGATGCAATATAATATTGGAAAATGTGAGGTTATGCACTTTGGCAGGAAAAATCAGAGAGCAAGTTATTTTCTTAATGGCGAGAGACTGGAAAGTACTGCAGTACAAAGGGATCTGGGGGTCCTAGTGCAAGAAAATCAAAAAGTTGATATGCAGGTGCAGCAGGTGATCAAGAAAGCCAACGGAATGTTGGCTTTTATTGCTCGGGGGATAGAATATAAAAACAGGGAGGTATTGCTGCAGTTATATAAGGTATTGGTGAGACCGCACCTGGAATACTGCATACAGTTTTGGTCTCCATACTTAAGAAAAGACATACTTGCTCTCGAGGCAGTACAAAGAAGGTTCACTCGGTTAATCCCGGGGATGAGGGGGCGGACATATGAGGAGAGGTTGAGTAGATTGGGACTCTACTCATTGGAGTTCAGAAGAATGAGAGGCGATCTTATTGAAACATATAAGATTGTGAAGGGTCTTGATCGGGTGGATGCAGTAAGGATGTTCCCAAAGATGGGTGAAACTAGAACTAGGGGGCATAATCTTAGAATAAGGGGCTGCTCTTTCAAAACTGAGATGAGGAGAAACTTCTTCACTCAGAGGGTGGTAGGTCTGTGGAATTTGCTGCCCCAGGAAGCTGTGGAAGCTACATCATTAGATAAATTTAAAACAGAAATAGACAGTTTCCTAGAAGTAAAGGGAATTAGGGGTTACGGGGAGCGGGCAGGAAATTGGACATGAAGCTGAGTTCGGATCGGTCAGTGCCCTGTGGGTGGCGGAGAGGGCCCAGGGGCTATGTGGCCGGGTCCTGCTCCGACTTCTTGTGTTCTTTAGATTTGTGGTTGGGATCAGATCAGCCATGATCTTATTGAATGGCGGAGCAGGCTCGAGGGGCCGATTGGCCTACTCCTGCTCCAATTTCTTATGTTCTTATGTTCTCAGTCATTCTTTCCCTAATAACAGATTCTGGTAACTTCCCCACAGACGAATCGGTCTATAATTTCCTGTTTTATCTCTCCTACCCTTCCTAATTAATGGAATGACATTGGCAATTTTTCAATCCATGAAATTATTCCTGAATCAAGAGAGTTTTGAACGATCATGACTAAAGCATGTACAATTTCCTCACCTATTCCCCTTAGTCCCCTGGGATGGTAAACATCAGGTCCTGGAGATTTGTTTATCTTTAGTCTAATTGTTTTCTCCAATACCATTATTTTACTTACACTGATTTATTTTCAGTTTTCCTCGTATCTGGTTTATTATCCTCATGCTTTTCTGTGTGTATCAGCAAGTCTGCCATTTCCTGAATTTCAATTATAATATCACTTCCATCTGTCTTTAAGGGGCCCACATTACTCTTAGTCACCCTTTTTTCTCATAATATACGTGTAAAGACCTTGAAAGTTGTCCTTAATTTCACTCACAAGTTTTTCCCGTTTTCCCTCTTTGCACCTTTTATGTTTTTTTCGTTTCAGCACCACAATAAACAACACTTCACTGTGAAATTTGCTTAATTAGTTCTTCAGTGTCAGAGCGAGAATTGTCCATCCCTAATTTATTTAAAGTAACAAACACAAGCACAAATATTCATTCGTGTATCAAAGCACTGATGGACACAGAAAGATAAACACAGCTTGAAACGCAGTCAGTATCGGGATTCACAGGGAAACGGGCAAGCGAAAGAGACAAAGATCAAACAGTCTGAACCCACAACAGAATGTGACGTGTAGCTGATAGATATTAATGAGAGGAGGTGAGAGACAGTACCATGAATTGGCACCGTGGCTTAGTTGGTTAAAACACCTGTCTAGTAAACAGGAGATTCTGGGTTCAACTCCCAGCGGTGCCTTTGTGTAATTCATGGTGTTTGTGAATTTGAGAAGCACACAGTGCTGTGTTTTGTTCAGGATCCAACACGGAACTGATCAGGAGGTCTCTTCAAAAATGCCTTTTCATTATGCAGACAGCTCTCTCATAGAATGTGTCCGTGATACGTTCTTGTTTCTGGGCTCGTTGAGTTCGGGGTATAATTCTTGATTCGAGGTTCATACCCTGGAGAAGCCCTTATTTAGACCTGGACTTTTGATCCTTGAACTGCGGTTCAAACTTTTGCAACGAGGGAAAAGGAGTCCCCAAATCACTCCACCTGAATCTCACGCGGTCTCGGAAGAAATTCAGTTCAAACAATCAGGACTTTAAAGGCACCTCAATGACCTGCACTTTCATTGAATGAGCTTTGCTTCCAATTGCATTCGACCTTGAAACCGCTCTGGTCTTTCATCTCACTGAAGCAGAGTGTGGCCGCTCTGTATCTGTGAGCATGTCGGTGACGAGGTTAGTTCTGATATTGGTCGCTTTCAATTTTTAAGATCTCGCCAAGCTGAGGGAAAAGAAACCGCGAATCGAATTGTCCCTGTAAGTGATGAATTGAAGGGATTGGTGCTCCAAGCAGATCTGGAAAATGCGCAGTGCGGTCACTCAGGAATTCCAAATCCACCCTCTCGCCACTCGGCGATCATATTAACTGAGCTTTGCTCTGGTCCAGTGTCACCGCGCTGAAATCGAGTATTTCTCCGGCTGGTTTCCCTTAACTTCACAGTTGTTGGTTTAAGATTGAAGACCGGCTCGTTGGATTTTCACTCCTGCAAGTTTCAACCATTCATTTTGCAAAAGTGAACTGATAGTAGACAGCTGTTATATTGGTCACTGTAGTCTCAACGTTTAGCTCATGGAATTACACATTTAGCATCGGGCTTTTCCGCTTGTCTCGGTGGTGCAAAAGTTTGATGATTCGAGTCCTTATTATATTTTTCCTCAGGATTCATCGCCTCAAAGTTCCAGGGTTTCAATGTGTGTTTTGTCTGCAGGAAAATGTACCGTGATCATTGCCGGCTGAGCAGGGCTGATATTCCACCATTTACCCTGCGGTCGGAAATCAGGAACATGAATCATACAAAGGAACGGAACATTGGCTTCACGGAAATCACAATTCATCTTGACAGACAAGCCCCTGAAAGGCCCGAAGGGAGGTCACACTCGCAGTAGGAGAGCTGGTTTACTGTGACAGAGAGATTTCTGCAGTGAGTGAGACCAGACTGTTTCTATTTTCAGAGAATAAATGTCACACCCTTTATTTTGGAAAAGCAAAACGGTGGGGATTTTTATCACAGCCCGATGCCTTTCGTGTCGTATCAGATGTTCCCTGTTGCGTTACTTTCATCTTCATCGGAGAACCGGTTCGGGCGTTCCTGTGATAAACGGCGACAATTGCCGATTAATGTTAAATTTAACAATGGCTGCACTGAGTTTTTAATCCCACTCTTAAGATGCAGTCTGTAAAATGATGAAATTTGATCACATGCAAAGCACAAAAATCTTATTAAAGTTTTGACTGTCTCTCGGTAACCACGTCAGCATCTCCTTCAGTCTGAAATAGAAAGTTATTGGTTGATTAATGGTGATTAAAACAGTCATTCAACTACGAACAGGGTTTAATTAGCTTCATGTAATTATTTATTAAGTTCATAACTCTTGTTAAATTTAATTCTCTGACTGGGAATGGAACCACGCGGTGATGGGAGCACTGAATTTTAACCACCAGTCCATCGGGGAGCTCCCAGGATTGAGCACCGGACACTATGGAACTGATGAGATTTATTTTTCTTTCACTCTTCCGTGATTCATTCAGCTCTGTGTTTATTCTCAGGCCTCTTATCTCTCCCTTCTTTTCAGTTTCTGACTACGGATATTCCTCTGGTCAAATATGAATAATATAGAATATCTCACAGCCCCGCTATATTTGCTCCTTCTCTGTACAGTTCTGTACAAAATCAAACTGTCGGCAGATACCGACAGTGTCTCTCCCTCACTCCCCACAGGAGCAGCAGGAGATGACACTTTAAACTGCCAGTTGCTTCAAACGATGCCCGATAGACCTGCGTTGCTTTGGAGTTTTCCCAGCAGCTGCATTGATTCGATGCGTGAATTTTGGAAATGGAAACATGTCCATCAGCAGCTTGTGGGAGTATTTTCCCTCACTTTCCATTCCATGTCCATGCCTACTTGCACTTGGTGCTGTCATTGCCTGAACATCACCTTCTGTCCCGATAGTAGTTCGAACAGAAAATGCCATTTTGTGCGAGCAGCTTGTCTGACACGAAAATGACCTGAATTACAAAGGGGCAAGTGGGAAAGGCCGCGTTGGTCTGCTTGTTCACAGCAAAGAATTTTCAGCGTTACCTTGTGGTTCAGTGTTTAGGATTCGGAGCTTTCATCACCACGGCAACGGTTCGATTGGTGTCTGTCTCAACATCCGCATATTATCCACTCTACCATAAGTGGACTGGACTCAAATTGCTGATTTTTCACTGTGAGGGTGAAGAGACATAAATGTGTGGACATTAGTTACGAATTCATCAGCTGGGTTGCACCTTTGCTTCTCCCCCCGTCTCAGTCTTTCCATCTTTACCCTTCACTGCCGGTGTTCCAGGTTCGATCATCCGTGGCCGTTCAACGAAGCCTGAGAAGTCCATGAGGGAAAAACACAGAGAGACAGAGACAAGGTGGGATCAAAGTATAGGAAGAAATAGGATCAATGTCAAGTTCTGCGAACGGGCAGAATTTAAGATGGAGCTTGGGAGAGATTCCTTCACGTGTCTTGCAATTTTGCAAGAGACCATTGGGCTCCGAATTAAAAGCATGAGCCGCGCTGGAGAGTCTCTCTGAGAGAGGGAATGCGGTTCGTCAACTCCAGTTCACATTTATTTGAGCAGTAAACATAACTTTTAGCAATAGTGCTGTCAGCAGGATTCGAACCTATGCAGGAAAATCCCATTCGAATTTTAAGTCCAACGCCTTAACCACTCGGCCATCGCAGCCACAGTTATTTATGCTGCACGGCTGTAAATCACAATGCGTAGGTTTATCACAAGCGATCTGTGATACAATGTTCTCTCCGACAGGTTTCCAACTCGACACTTGGAGCTTGATAACGTGCGGGCATTGCTGTTTCAGTGAGTGAATCCTCGTCTGCAACGTGGTGAGGTCGGGCTTCGATTCCCGCTCAATTCAGGATTATTATCATTCTCCATTCATAAGATCGTGTGAATTGGGATCTATTTGCACTCAGCTTCAATCTGCTCACCGTTCTGAAATATTTTCCTTTCTCCACATGTGTTGCGTCGAGGCTGGGTGGGAAAATCACTTTGCGAGTCCAACGCCTTAATCATTGGGTCATCGCAGCTGCAAACGATAAATCAGAATGCGGAAGGTTATCACAGGAGATCTATGAGACTGTATGTTCTTGCAGACGGGTTTCCAGCTGGACTCATGCAGCCAACACCTGTGCGGGCATTGCTGTTTCTGGGGTAAAATTCTCGCCTGCCAAGCGGGATGTTCGCGTTCCTTTACCGCCCAATGGAGCAGCATTTTCATTCTCCATTCATGAGGTCACGTGAATTGGGATACATTTACATTCAGCTTCAATCTGAACACCATCGTGAGACATTTTCCTTTCTCCATGTGTGTTGTGGTCAGAACCTCTGCATTCTGTCCTCCATGCACTGAGATTAAGTCAATCCTGCCGACTACACCGCTGACAAGACGTGAGAAGCCAATTAGTGATTTTACACTAAAAATGGTAACACCGCAGGGCTCGTTCGCGTTCTCTCACATGTCAATCAGCAAATACCCAAGTCGAGAATCATACCCCAAGATCAACAAGCCACTAATAATAAAGGGGTGCCACCCACAGCCGATCGGCCATCATTCTGTCCATCCAATCACGTTTTCTATTCCGATGTAGAGGAATGTCCAGTTCTATTCTAAATATTTCATATCAACAATATTAGCCTCTCTTTACCACATTCGTTTATTTACGTGCGACTTGTATTATCAAGTGAGACTTTGCAGAATTAATTGCTCTAAAGCTACATTGTTGTCTGTCTCGTCATCCGCAGATTATCCGCTCTACCACAAGTATCACAGTGACTACACTTCAGACGTCTTGTGGTCGTGAAAAGCGCTTTATAAATTCAAGACTTTCTTCTTATACTGGGATAAAATTACTGATGTTTTCACTGTGAGGACGAAGAGTCATGAATGTGTAGACATTAGTTACGAATTCATCTTCTGGATTGGTCCTTTACTTTTCCTACCGTCTCAGTCTTTCTATCTTTCCCCTTCTCTGCTGCTGTCGCTGGTTCGATCAGCCTGAGCCGTTCAAGGAAGCCGGAGGAGTCCATCAGGGGAAAACACAGAGAGAGACAGAGACATAGAGATAAAAGTATAGAAAAAATAACCTAAATATCAAGTGAGCAGAATTTATGATGGAGCTTGGGAGAGATAAAATCATAGAATCGTTTTAGCACAGAAGGAGGCCATTTGGCCCATCGAGCCTGTGCCATCTCTTTGTAAGGACAATCCAGTTCGTCCCATTCCCCCGTTCTTTCCCCGTAGACCCGCAAATATTTTCCCTTCAAATATTTTTGAAAGCCACGATGGAATCTGCTTTCATCCCCCTTTCTGGAAGCGCATTCCAGATTATAACTACTCGCTAAGTAACAATCGTTTTCCTCATATCGCCTTTGGTTCTTTTGTCAACCACCGTAAATCTGTGTCCTCTGATTCTCGACTCTTCCGCCAATCGGAACAGTTTCTCTTTATTTACTTTATCTAAACATGTCATGATTTTGAAAACTTCTATCAAATCTCCACTCAACCTTCTCTGCTGTAAGGAGAACAACCCCAGCTTCTCCAGTCTAACCGTACCCTAATTGTGGAATATTGTGACGTTTCCGTCACGCATCTTGAAATTTTGCAAGAGACCATTGGGCTCCCAATTAAAAGGCTCTGCCGCGGTGGAGAATCTCTCTGAGGGAAGGAAAGGCGGCCCGTTATCTCCAGTTCATATTTATTTGAGCATTGAACAAAACTTTAAACAATAGCGCCGTGAACTTTCACCGGAACACCCCGTTGGGTTTTATATCTCACGCCTGAACCGCTCGGACACGGCAGCTGCGAGCGCCTCTAATGCACGGCTGTAAATCAGAATGCGCAGGGTATTCAGAGGAGATTTGTGAGACTTTATGTTCTTTCCGACAGGTTTCCAAGTGGACACATGCAGCCGCTACCGTGCGGACGTTCCTGTCTCACTGGTAGAATTCCCCAGGTGCAGCTCACACACAGGATCAGGAATCCCACTCCTGACAGATTCACTTCTTTAAACCTTGTTTAGATTCAGTGAATTAGGATTTAATTTAATCCTCATCTGCCCGCCGCTCTGTTTTACAGGGCGCCGGATGTTGATGAATCTCATCCCCACTGCTCACATTAATAATACCTTTTGCTGCTAAATTCTGCTTAATACAAATTGTCCAGGAATTATAGAATTTCTCCTGGGGACTGGGGAACTGACTTGGGTTTGGCTCAACCCTCAAATCCACAAATTTATATCACTGTTACTGCACAGGATTAAAGGAAAGGACCGATCCAGAGATAATCAATAAAGATCAGTAATAGACACCGTCGTTGCGCATGTGATCTCAATCCTCATATTCGAATGACGCACCCATGTGCACTTTAACCTTTTTGTGTTAGGTGTTGAAATGGTGAGATGAAACGGGAGCGGGCTGATAGGCTGCTGGACGGGAGATACAGTTCAAAATACAGCAATGTAAACGGGAGGAGAGCAGTGAAAGGAAGTACAGACTGAATGAGAGTGGAGGTTTGGAAGGGCGCAGATACTCACATCTTTAAAATTCATCCTATTACAGTGTGAGAGCTGTTAGTAATTGGGGCCAACAAAAAATAATCGACAAGATCACTCCCCGTGAATCTCAATCAGTGCCGTTCGCGGTATTGATGAGGACGGGGCAGGTTATATGAGGTCAGTTATCTGCATTATTGGCGCCACAACCACGGTGCAAATCCGGGTCACGGTACCGCTTGGTTCACTCTCCGCGACACAGGCTAATAGAACGCTGCAAGAAATCAATATTTACCACATGAAAGAAAGATGTTTTGTGGATGGTGAAAGCCCGCTTACTCTTTCACATCCGAGCACTCTCATGTGTCTCTGGATGATCCAAAATTCAGACCCGCCGCTTCTTCCCGCTTTTTCTTCCTTCCACAATCATGATCCATTTCACTGAGACTTTACTGCGGCCTTACCGACTCTAACATTCACTCTCACATTCTTACGCCTTTAAGTTTGCTGTACATCGACCGCTGTTCCTCAGGGGCACATGTCCCGTTCGCACCAATGTTCATTTGTGCCTTAAAACCAGTCGATACATTTCAATCTGCGAGACTGTTCCAGAAACAAGCACTGAGAAAGCAGGACTGGCATTCGGAAGGACAGCGGTAGACTTTACCGTGAAATTTCCATGGGGTATCTTGTGACACGGGGGATGTTAACTGAAGAACTGGGTTTTGTTTCCATGGTCGTTGGCGCTTTTCCCCGAGTAGTTGATGTGCGGGAGAGACGGGCGGCGCGACATAGCTGCGAATGACGGCTGAAAGGTGCACTTTTAGCAATCTGGGCGGTGCAGTCAGGTCGGAAATATTCCGCTTGATCTTAATAGGTCTGTGGAAATGTCCGATTGAAAAGGAATGAGGAGAAATGAAAAGAGCGGCAGTGGTGAAAAGCTGTCGATTACAGGAGGTTGGCCGTGAGCGAAAGGCCCTTTGAAAGCTCGGCGCGGAGGGGATTTTGTTTGGAAACGGCAAACTTTAAAGCGCGTGGGGAAAGTGAAGTGTGAGCTTTGTCCTTGGGTCAAATTGGGAGTTTTCAGGAAAACAGCCATTGTGAAATCACAAAAATAAAAACAGAAAATGCTGAAAACACTCAGCAGGTCAGGCAGCTCCTGTGGAGAAAGAACCAGAGGGAATGTTTCAGCTCTCTGACCGTTTTCATCATAATTGAATAAGTTGCCGAATGGGAGCTGAGACGCCGAAAGGGCTGGTTTTATGCTATGTTTTTTACAGGTATGTTGGTTCGAATCCCACCGTCGCCAGAATTTGTAGCGTTGTTCATTTTGGCCTCTTCACGAAAAATCCTTCTTTCCTAATAAGTACTTTTTCGCATTGCTGACTTACACCTATTTGATCAAATCAACAAAGTCTTGATTGCCACCCAAACTGTTTCTTGCACGGAGGTGTTGGGAGTGTAAGGTGTGATCTCGGTGAAGTTTCAACCAAAGTGCACAATGGCGCCCTGGTAAACCGAATATCTCTTATGGCCAGCAGAAGATAAAAGATATGTACCATAATTATGAATTTCTTCCTTGCATCACACTAGGATTTATTATCAGGGACTGTACATCAGCAGGCCGATTTACGTCACGCTCCGGTCGCTTTGCATCTCCTCCTGCACCTTTTGGATCGGTTCACTAATTGGGAATCGGATTTAACTGCTGTGGTTCGGCACACGGTCCCACACTGCTGAACTCCCAGCCCCTTCCATCAACACTCGCTTTCTTTCACACACCGACTGGATTTCAACATGTTGCTGTTCCACCTGAAATTCATCAACGAACTCTCCGCCAAAATATCGAGTGAATCGTTCTGCCTGGTATCCTGGCAATTCCCCACACTCGCCATTACAGACTTTGGTTCTTCGAACATCGCTGCATCCAATGGCAAAAGCTGTTCTTCCACCGAAGTTGAGTTACAGCAGCTGACTGGACATTTTCAACATTCTCGATTTGGGTACATGGGAAGGTCATATTGTCCGGTCAGACTTCCTTCTCCTCAGAGTCCAGGGCTTTACATTGAGAAAGAAGAAAATAAAAGCTCTGACCCAGCTCTGACCAAAGGTCATCGACCTGAAACGTTAACTCTGTTTCTCTTACCACGTATTCTGCCTGATCTTCTGAGGATTTCCAGCATTTTCTGTTTTTTTTTCCGATTTCCAAAATCGGCAGTATTTTCAATTTGAATTAAAGGACATTCGCCATTTTGGAGATGTGACGAGGTGGCCGAGAGGTAAAGGCGATGGATTACTAATCCATTGTGCTCTGCAAGCTTGGGTTCGAAACCCATGCTTGTTGTTACTGCTTTGAAATCTGGTTTCTTTCGCTCAGTTTTTCCAGAAGTTCTGCTTTTAAGTCCCATCCTTCTCGTTGCGGCAGAGGGAAGTTTTTGCATTGTTTGTTGAAATCAGCAACAGTTCCTTCCACGAGGTGTTGGGATTGTGAGGTCGCGAAGTATCAAAGTCTGCAGTGGTGTCCTGGGAAAAACAGAAAATCTTATAGTCAACGTAAGAGGAACTTGTGTACCATAATTATGATTGATGTCCCGGGTCATTCCGTGCCTGCGTCTGTTTAAAAGGGATGTGCTGTCAGTCCCGGATCATTCCGTGCCTGCGTCTGTTTAACAGGGATGTGCTGTCAGTCCCGGATCATTCCGTGCCTGCGTCTGTTTAACAGGGATGTGCTGTCAGTCCCGGATCATTCCGTGTCTGTGTCGGTTTAACAGGGATGTGCTGTAAGTCCCGGATCATTCCGTGTCTGTGTCGGTTTAACAGGGATGTGCTGTCAGTCCCGGATCATTCCGTGTCTGTGTCTGTTTAAAAGGGATGTGCTGTCAGTCCCGGATCATTCCGTGTCTGTGTCTGTTTAAAAGGGATGTCCTGTCAGTCCCGGATCATTCCGTGTCTGTGTCGGTTTAAAAGGGATGTGCTGTCAGTCCCGGATCATTCCGTGTCTGTGTCACCCGATTTTCTCGATATCTTTTCCTTCTGAACTGAAATGACGATCCTCTCTCGAGAAGAAGGTTCACCGCCTTCTTCGGGCATGGTCGGAAAAATAACAAAAACTGATGAGACCAAGTTCATTCTGCTGGTCTTCCATTCCAATCCCCGCACTCTATCCCCCATTCAGTCCCACCCCCGCCTGGACATTATAATCTGCGATATTCAGAAGGGAATGGAGAAGCCGAATATCACGGTTATAATTTTCTTGGTTCCTCATCACTGAATAGCATCAATTGCAATGATTCAGAAGGTAATCATAGAATCAGAGAATCTAACAGCACAGAAGGAGGCCATTCGGCCGTGGTACCTGTGCCGGCTCTTTCAAAGACCTGTCCAATTAGACCCACACCCTTATTTTCCCCTGCAAATTAGTCCTCTTCAAGTACATGTTCAATTGCCTTTTGAATGATCCAATGGAATCTGCATCCAACCACCTTTCAGGAAGTGCGTTCCAGATCTTAACAAACCCTCTGTGTGAAATAAATTCTCCTCAATTCCCCTCGAGTACTTTTGCAAATATTTTAAATCTATGACCTCTGGTTACCGACCCACTTGCCAGAGGAAACATTTTCTCCCTATTTGTACTTTCAAACCCCTCATTATTTTGAATACCTCTATTAGGTCTCCCCTTAACCTTCTCTGCTGTAAAGAGAATAATCCCAGCTTCACCAATCTTTCGACATAACTGAATTCCCTCATCCATGGAATCATCCAGGTCAACCTGCTCTGAATCCTCTTCAATGACTTTTCATCCTTCCTAACGTGTGGTGCCCAGAACTGTACAATATACTCCAGCTGAGGCTTAACCACTCCATGTCATTATAATGATCTATGTACATGGATCCCGAAGTCCCTTTGGAACTCCACAGTTTCGAGCTTTTCACCATTTAGAAAGTATTCTGATCTACACTTTTTAGGTCCAAAGTGGATGACCTCACACTTGCTTAAATTGAAATCCATTTGCCAGTTTTTCCCATTCATTTATTATATTAATATCTATCTGTAATGTTATGCTTCCATCGGCACTGCTCACAATGCTGCCCATCATGGTGCCATCAGCAAACTTGGATATGTGGCTCTCTATCCCGTCATCTGATATCAATGAGACCGTCTGAACTGGGGTAAATTCACATTCAGCTTCAATCTCCACGTCATCTTGAGACATTTTATTTACTTCCCGTGTGTTGCGCTTTGGAAGATTCAGCACTCAGTCCTTTGGAGCTGAAACGTGCTCTGGATATAATTCATTTCGACCAACACCAACACCAAAAATACGTCGAAGCCAATAAAAGCAAAGCTACGCCCCCCAGGGCTCGTCCGGGAGTTGAACCCGGGACCTCTCGCATATTATTCAATGAAATCCCCTAAGCGAGAATCATACCCCTAGACCAACGAGCCGCTGCGATTGAACTTCGGCAGCCAGTGTGAAAGTTCGCTACCTCCCACTGCCGATCGGCCATCCTTTCAGACCTCTTCTGTCCATTCAATCTCGTTTTCTATTCCGGTGAACAGCAATATCAAATTGTACACTGACTATTTCCAATCAGCAATATTAATCTCCCTTTACCAAATTGGTTTCGACTCTACGACTTGAATTATCAAGTAAGACGTTTCAGAATTAGTGGCTCTGAAACTACATTGCTTGGGAGGATACTGGGAGGAGTTGATCAACAGAGGGACCTTTGGATTTCATGTCCACAGATCCCTGAAAATAGCAGGACAGGTAGATAAGGTGGTTAAGAAGTCATACAGGAACCTGTACTTTGTTAGCCGCGGCATTGAATGTGAAAGCAGGGAGGGTATGCTAGAACTGTATAAAACTCTAGTTAGGCGTACAGTTCTGGTCACCGCATTACAGGAATGATGTGATAGCACTGGAGAGAGTACAGAGGAAATTTACGACGATGTTGCCAGTACTGGGGAATTTTAATTATGAGAATAGATTGGATAGGCTGGAGTTGTTTTCTTTGGAACCGAGGAGGCTGAGGGGAGATTTAATTGAGGTGTATAAAATTATGACGGGCCCAGATAGAGTGGATCGGAAGGACCAATTTCGCTTAGCAGATAGATCAATAATCAGGGGGCATAGATTTAAGGCAATTGGTAGAAGGATTAGAGAGGAGCAGAGGAGAATTTTTTTTCACTCAGAGGGTGTTGGGGGTCTGGAACTCTCTGCCTGAAAGGGTGGGAGAGGCAGAAACCCTCATCGCATTTAAAAAGCACTTGAATATGCAATTGAAGAGCCGTAACCTCCAAGAGTCCGGCCCAAAAGCGAGAAAGTGGGAAGAGGCGAGATGTATGTTGCAGGTTAGATCAGGCTTCGCTGTTCAAGGAAGCCTGAAACGTCCATGAGGGAAAACACGGAGAGGCAAGAGACAGAGACAGGGAGAGATAGAGAGATGAATGCAAAGAAAATAAAGATTATAAATGTCAGGTTTTGCAAAAGAGCAGAAATTAAGTTACGGATTGGGAGAGATTCCTTCTTGGGTCTTCAAATCCAGCATGGGAAGATTGGACTCCCAATTAAAAGCAGCTGCCACGGTGAAATATCTCTCATTCTGGGAGAGAGGGAAATGCTGTCAATTAACTCCAATTAATCGATTTGATCATTGAAGAGATCTTTAAACAGTAGCTCTGCGAGCAGACTTCAAACCGACGTTGAAAACCGATTGGAATTTTGAGACCAACGGTTTAACCACTCAGCCATCCCAGCTGTAAACGGCATGTTCGTTCAGACTGGTTTCCAAATGGACACATGCTGCTACTCCCCATCCGAGCATTGGTTGTTCAGGGGTGGAGTTCTCACCTGCCACGCGGGAGACCTGGGTTGAATTCCCGGCCAATACATGGTCATTTTGCATTCTGCACCAATGAGAAACTTAGGAACAGGAGTGGGCCATTTAGCCCTTCGAGCCTGTTCCGCAATTCAATGAGATCACGGCTGATCTGTGACCGAACTCCATTTACCCGCCTTAGCCCCATCTCCCTTAATAACTTTGGTTAATAAAAATCTATAAATCACGGGTTTGAAATTAACAACTGAGCTCGCAACAACTGTCGTTTGTGGAAGAGAGTTCCAAACTTCAACAATCCTTTGCTTGTAGAAGTGTTTCCTAACTTTGCTCCTGAAAGTCCTGAATCTAATGTTCAGTCTATTTCCCGGAGTCCGAGACACCCCAACGAACGGAAATAGTTTCTCTCTATCTACCCTATCAGTTCCCATTAATATCTTGAACATTTCGATCAAATCAGCTCTTAATCCACTACATTCCAGGGAATACAACCCTAATTTGTGTAATCTCTCCTCGTAATTTAGCGGTTAGCGTCAAGGTATCATTCCAGTAAATCTACAGTGCACTCCTTCCACGGCCAATATATTCTTTCCAAGGTGCGGTGCCCAGAACTGAACACAGTACTCCAGCGCTGGTCTAATCAGAGCCTTGTATCGTGATAGCATAATGTCCATCCACTTGTATTCTAGTCCTCCAGATATAAAGACCAGCGTTCCATTAGCCTCTTTGATTATTTTCTGTACCTGTCCATGACATTTTAATGATCTATGTACATGGATCCCTAAGTCCATTTGGAGCTCCACAGGGGTTTCGAACTTTTCATCATTTAGATCGTATTCGGATCTCTCCTTTTTAGGTCCAAAGTGGATGACCTCACACTTGCCTAAATTGAAATCCAATTACCACAGTTTTGCCCATTCATTTATTATATTAATGTCTCTCTGTAATTTTGTGCTTCCATCTGCACTGCTCACAATGCTGCCCATCTTGGTGTCATCGCCAAACTTCGATAAATCGCTCTCTATCCCGTCATTTAATATCAATGAGACCGCCTGAATTGAGGTAAATTCACATTCAGCATCAATCTCCTCATCATCTTGAGACATTTTATTTCCTTCACGTGTGTTGCACCTTGGAAACTTCCGCACTCTGTCCTCTGGAGCATCAAACATCCTCTCGATATAATTCAATTCTACCAACAGCGACATGGAAAAGCTGTCATAAACCAATTGATGACTTTTCACTAAATATGGGGAGACAGCAGGGCTCGTCCGCGATTGGAGCCCAAGACCTTTTGACTATTCATCAATGCTATCAACTAAGCAAGAGTCAGACCCCGAGACCAACAAGCCGCTGTTGATCGAATCGTGCAGCCAGTGCAATGGTTCGCTACTTCCCAGAGCCGATCGGCCATCCTTTCAGTCCTCTTCTGTCCAGCCAATCTCTTTTTCTATTCCGGTGTACAGCAATTTCATGTTGTACACTAACTATTTCCAATCACCAATATTAGTTTCCCTTTACCAAATTTGTTTCGAGTGTACGACTTGAATTATCAAGTAAGACGTTTCAGAATTAATTGCTCTGAAACTACATTACTTGGGAGGATAGTGAGAGATGTGGATGAACAGAGGGACCTTGGAGCGCATGTTCACAGATCCCTGAAGGTAAGAGGAAAAGTAGGTAAGGTGGTTGAGAAGGCATACAAGATACATTCCTTAATTAGGCGAGGCATAGAATATGAGAGCAGGGAGGTTATGCTAGACCTGTATAAAACACTAGTTAGGTCACAGCTAGAGTACTGTGTACATTTCTGGTCACCAAACTACAGGAAAAATGTGATTGCACTGGAGAAGGTACAGAGGAGATTTACCACGATGTTTCCAGGGCTGGAGAATTTTAGTTATGAGGATAGATTGGATAGGCTGGGGTGGTTTTCTTTGGAACCGAGCAGGCTGAGGAGAGATTTAATTGAGGCGTATAAAATAATGACCGGCCGAGATAGATTGGATAGGACGGACCTACTTCCCTTAGCAGAGAGCTCAATAATCAGGGGGCATAGGTTTAATTTAATTGGTAGAAGGATTGGAGGGGAGCGCAGGAGAATTTGTTTCACCCAGAGGGAGGTGGGGGTCTGGAATTTCACTGCCTGAGAGGGTGGTAGAGGCAGAAACCCTCAACGCATTTAAAAAGAACTTGAATATGCATTTGAAGAGCCAGAACCGAAAAGACGACGGAGGAAACGCTGGAATATGGGATGAGGCGAGATGCCTGTTTTTTTCGGACGGCACAGACATGATGGGCAGAACGGCCTCCTTCTGTGGCGTAAATTTCAATGATTGTATGATTCTATGATTTGATTGCCGTCTGTCTCGGCATGGTGTTAATATACACTCTACCATAAGGATACTTTAATCAAATTGGTGATTTGTTTCACTGTGTGAGCGAAGAGACATTAATGTGGAGACATTGGCTGCAGCAGCTCGGTTGCCCCTTTACTTTTCCTACCGTCTCAATCTTTCTTTAACCTTCTCTGCTGGTGTTGCAGGTTCGATCAGGCATCGCCGTTCAAGGAAACCTGAGAAGTCCATCAGGGGACAACACAAGAGACCGAGACAGGGAGAGATAGAGAAATGCATGCAAAGAATTTATAGAATATAAATCATATAATGACAACAGCACAGAAGGAGGCTATTCGGCCCATCCTGCCCGTGCCGGTTCATTGTAAGAGCAATCCAATTAGTCCCATTCTCCCGCTCCTTCTCCGTAGCCCTGCAATTTTTCCCTTCAACTATTTATCAAATTCCTTTTTGAAAGCCACGATTGAATCTGCTTCCACCACCCTTTCAGGCAGCGCATTGCGGGTTATAAATACTCGCCGCGTAAAAAAAAGCATTTCCTCACGTCGCCTTTGGTTCTTTTACCGATCACCTTAAATCTGTGTCCTCTGGTTCTCGACCCTTCCGCCAATGGGAACAGCTTCTCTTTATTAACTTTATCTCAACCCTTCATGACTTTGAACACTTCTATCAAATCACCTCTTCACGTTCTCTGCTCTGAGGAGAACAAACCCAGCACGGGGTAAATGCGGTCAATTAGCTTCAGTTCATTTATTTGAGCATTGAACAGCTCTTTGAACGTTACTCTGACATTATGATAGCGCGGCCTCGCGGTCTAAGGTGTTCCATCAAATTTCTATGGAGGCGTGTGTTTGAATCCCACTGCTGTTAGAATTTCTGGCAAAGTTTATTTTGACCTGTTCACAGAAAACCCGATTGTAGTGCGATGGAGCAGAGGATGTGAAAGAAGATGAAAGTGAAAGTGCAGATATTAGTTTCATCACGGGGACAGGACACGTTTCCACAGGTTCGGGCCTCTCACCTTAATATTCTTTCCAGCAGAGTGGGACAGGTGATCAGAGTGACCGGGCTCCAGCGGCGCAATCGGTCAGTGCGCGGTCCTTATCTGACAGGACAGGGTCGGGAAATACCGAGGTTGTTAGTCGAGTCTCACTTTGATCAACCAATCTTTTGCCTTGTGAACATTTTGACCGCAGTTGAAGGTACAATTGGTTTGTTCCAAAATGCATCTACTTATTTGTATTGCCATGTGGTTCCTCCGGACTCCGCTTTTGCAATAGCAGATGAGATGTTTTGTGTTATTATTTTACAGGAGGGAGACTGCGGAATTGGAGCCACAAACTATGATTTTGATCCATCTGCAAATTATGGGATTTAGCATGAGCTTTAAACCAGCGCGTTAGAACGCTCAGTCACGATACTTTCCATCTTGCGATCTTCTGGAGCTACTATTACAGCAATAGAATTACTGCAAGCAAGAATTCTACCCTCAAGCACCAATGCTCGCACGGCAGCCGGATGCTTGTGTCCAGTTGGAAACCTGTCTGAGGGAACATGCAGTCTGACAGAGCTAGAAGTCCAGGAGATTGACTTTTGTGTTGAGCAGATGATGAGCCTCCTTCTTGAGAGTGTTTCACCAATCCAGCTCAGAGTGGATTAAGCATTATAAATTCGGGGGGAGTGGAGCCACTTGTGTAAGATGAAGTGTGGGGGATTATTTCCCTTCCTTGACAAACATTAATGATCTTGTTGCTGTTTTGCTACAAAATTTTACTTTCGAGCACCGAAATCGCTAGTTTTAACAGCAGGTCAACATCAAAAGGCGTGGGGAAAATAAGGGCTCGTCCGGGATCTCTCGCATATTTCAATCAGCAAACCCGAAGCGAGAATCAGTCCCCGTAGACCAACGAGCCCGCTGAATAAATAGCACCAAGTAGCGACACGCGAGGGAGAGTTTCTGAGCATCAGCGCCCACTTTCCCCAAATCTCCCTTAAAGTACAGTAAATAAAAATGTGTCCGAACATGAGTGAAAAGTTATAAAGGTCATTTCTTCTGTGTTGGGTTTTGTTTAGGGTTCCAGATGCTGTTAAAGGTCATTGGGGACGGTTACTGAATTAACCGGTATAAGGGTGCAGATCCTCCGGTGTAAGGGTGCAGATGCTCCTGTGTAAAGGTGCAGAAACTCCGGTATAAGGATGCAGATGCTCCAGTATAAGGGTGCAGATACTCCGGTATAAGGGTGCAGATACTCCGGTGTAAGGGTGCAGATACTCCGGTATAAGGATGCAGATACTCCGGTATAAGGGTGCAGATGCTCCTGTGTAAAGGTGCAGATACTCCGGTATAAGGATGCAGATACTCCGGTATAAGGGTGCAGATACTCCGGTATAAGGATGCAGATACTCCGGTATAAGGATGCAGATACTCCGGTATAAGGGTGCAGATACTCCGGTATAAGGATGCAGATACTCCGGTATAAGGATGCAGATACTCCGGTATAAGGGTGCAGATACTCCGGTATAAGGGTGCAGATACTCCGGTGTAAAGGTGCAGGTACTCCGGTATAAGGATGCAGATACTCCGGTATAAGGGTGCAGATGCTTGGATTTAAGGGTGCAGATAAATGGATGTAATGATTTGTTGCCCCGACTGAAATGCGGCTTAGAACTGTTGTTATTATCCGAGGCAGTGCTGCAGGATCCTTTAATGATCTCTTCCAAAAATAACTGAAACCCTTCGGAATGTGAATACAATTAGCGTTTCCAAAATAAAGGGAGTGACATTCATTGTGGAAACAGTCTGATGTCACTCACTGCAGAAATATCCATGTCAGATTGAAGCGGCTCTCCTGCAACCTTCAGACCTTGTCTGTCAAGACGAATTCTGATTTCCGTGCATCCAATCACAGATTAAATGGTAGAAGATCGGCCGTCCTCAGCTGGCCATCTGAACCGTGCACTTTTTTTTGCAGCCAAAACACACATGAGAAACCAGGACATGCGAGACCATGAATCTTAAAGTAAAACATTTCCCTATCGTCCCTGGGTGGGCTCAAAACCATCAACTTTCCCGTTTTCTAGCCGAACGCGCTAACTGATTGCGCTACAGATACATAATTAAGCGATTGATTTAACTAGCTAAAAATTTAGGTTGCAGCGACCAAGACAACATCTCTCAACTATCAGTTTGTTTATGGTGAATCTGGGTTATTCCCATTTCAAGGCCAATCTCTCCTCCGTGAGGTGCAGTGCCCAGAGCGGAACAGAGTCCACTAAATGGGTTTTATTCAGAACTCTGTACAGCTGCAACATAACTTTCACCCCTTTGTGTTCCATTCGCCTTTTCACGTTTTTTGTACCCGTGAACTAGATTTTCGTGATTTGGGCCCCCAAATATTTCTGCTCATTTACAGTTCCCAGCTTCTCACCATTTATAAAAAAAAACTCTGATCGACCTTTTCTAGGCCCAAAGCGGCTGGCCTCACACTTTCCCACATTGAATTCCATCTGCCACAGTATTGAAAGGTAATGAACTGAAACCCTTCGGAATGTGAATACAATGTTATATTTCCAAAATAAAGGGAGTGACATTCATTGTGGAAACAGTCTGGTGTCACTCACTGCAGAAATGTCCATGTCAGAGTGAAGCGGCTCTCCTGCAACCTTCGGACCTTGTCTGTCAAGAAGAATTCTGATTTCCGTGAAGCCAATCTCAGGTTAAATGGTGGAATATCGGCCGTGCTCAGCTGGCCATATAAACCATGCACTTTCAAAGCAGCCAAAACACACATTCGAAACCAGAAAAAGCAAGACAGTGAACCTTGAGGTAAAAGTTGCCCGTAAGTCCCTGGGTGGGCTCGAATCACCAACCTTACAGTTAACAGCCGAACTCGCGAACCGATTGCGCCACAGAGACACAGAGAGGCTGTTATTGAACCATTATTTCAACCAACTAAAAATTCAGGTTGCAGCGATCAAGAAACATATCTCCACCATCAGCTTAATTTTCCAAAATAAAGGGTGTGAAGTTTGCACGAGTGAAAATCTGTGCTGTATTATTTCTGAACATTAAACTCACCTTGCCATTAAACACCTGTATGGTGGAAGACTCGGTCCCCTCGTGGTGGAGTCGATTTCAGCGCGGTGATACTGGGACAGAGTAAAGTTTAGTTCATGCGATTGCCAAGTGGGGAGAGGGTGGATTTGGAACTCCTGTGCGGCTGCACTGCGAGTTGTCCAGATCTACTTGGAGCGATATTCACTTCAATTCATCACTGACAGGAACAGTTTGATTCCACGTTTATTTTCTCTGGTGCTTGGTGAGATTTCAAAAGTTGAAAACGATCCGTGCTGAACCCAATCTCGCCAGTTCCACACTGACAGACACAAGGCGGTCACACTCTGGTTCATTTGGACGAAAACTGAGAGCGATTTCACCGTCGAATGCAAAGGCGAACAAAACTCATTCAAAGAAAGTGCAGGTCATTGAGGTGCCTTTAAAGTCCTGATTGTTTGCACTGAAATTCTTCCCAAAGCGTTTGAGATTCAGGTGGAGCGATTTGGGGATTCGTATCTCTCTTTGCAAAAGTTTCATCCGCAGTTCAAGATCAAAAGTCGAGGGCAGAATGAGACGCCTTCCTGACATTTGGGAACGAGGGAAGCAGACTTTAGAACAAGGTTCTGTTTATTGTGAAAAAGCAGCTAAAACATTCATTCCGGAACGATCCAGAATCCGATCAGCTCGAAAAGCAACGGTTACCCCGTGATTTGAACACTCAGCCTTCTGGTGGCGGAATAAATAATGTAGATAGAAGCAGGAAGTTGAAAAGTGGGAATTGATAAATTAAGTGAGTGGGTAAAACTGCGGCAAATAGAGTTCAATGTGGGGGAGAGCGAGGTCATCCACTTTAAATCTAAGATCAATCAGTGTATTTTCTAAATGGTGATAAACTAGGAACTGTGCAGGAGCAGAGAGATTTAGGGGTCCACAGACAGAAACCGCTACCAACCAGCGCACAGGTACAAAAATTAATTAAACAGCCGAATGTGCGGTTCGGACAGCCGGTTAGTTCATTTGCATCGAGTTTACCGTAATATCATGATCACGGATTCGATTCTTGTAATTTACTTTATTTATATCGGGTTTTTGCAACTTTTAAATCCAAGCTTTACAAACAGGTCCACAGACAAATTCACGGGGACAGTTTATTGAATAACATCCATTGTAACTTTACCCCTGGGCCGGAGAAACACGTCTTTCTTTTCATTTGTCTTTTTCCGGTTTGCAGATAAACGTTTAACTCGCGGCCTGTTCCCATTAATGATCATCAGCAGCAACAGACAGACAGAGCGGGTCTGACCGCCCCGAGATGGGGAAAAGGCATCAGTTTAGGACAAATGCATCAAATCAAATAGTCACCCGGCACCGAGAGAGACAAAACCAAGAGAAAAAGGCAGAAGGTAACAGAGAAATAAAAACCAAATACAGACGATATAAATATTTCCCATCCTTGATGTCTCTCTATTCAATCCCCAATCCTTCAGTGGCGGGGATCAAATTTCACTGTAAATAAATGTGAGAATCGACCCAAAGAAGAAGAAACTAAACAACCAAAAACTGCCGAAACTCGGGATTGAACCAAGGACCTTTAGATCTTCAGTCTAACGCTCTCCCAACTGAGCTATTTCGGCTCCACATCTAATGCTTACTTTGTGTCATTGTCGTGGAAGAAAATATAACCCCAGGAGGAATTGCCCCTCCTGTTCATTCCACAATTCAGATAAAAACATCGCACTCATATATACACACCCACAGTTCATATAAAAACATCGCACTCATATATACACACCCACAGTTCATATATAAACATCGCACTCATATATACACACCCACAGTTCATATATAAACATCACACTCATATTTACACACCCACAGTTCATATAAAAACATCGCACTCATATACACACACCCACAGTTCATATATAAACATCGCACTCATATATACACACCCACAGTTCAATATAAACATCGCACTCATATATACACACCCACAGTTCATATATAAATGTCGCACTCATATATACACCCACAGTTCATATATAAACATCACACTCATATATAAACATCACACTCATGTATACACACCCACAGTTCATATATAAACATCGCACTGATATATACACACCCACAGTTCATATATAAACATCACACTCATATATAAACATCACACTCATCGAAACACACCCACAGTTCAATATAAACATCACACTCATATATACACACCCACAGTTCATATATAAACATCACACTCATATATACACACCCACAGTTCATATATAAACATCGCACTCATATATACACACCCACAGTTCATATATAAACATCACACTCATATATACACACCCACAGTTCATATATAATCATCGCACTCATATACACACACCCACAGTTCATATATAAACATCGCACTCATATATACACACCCACAGTTCATATATAAACATCACACTCATATATAAACATCACACTCATATATACACTCCCACAGTTCATATATAAACATCACACTCATGTATACACACCCACAGTTCATATATGAACATCACACTCATATATACACACCCACAGTTCATATATAAACATCGCACTCATATATACACACCCACAGTTCATATATAAACATCGCACTCATATATACACACCCACAGTTCAATATAAACATCGCACTCATATATACACACCCACAGTTCATATATAAACATCGCACTCACACATAAACTCCCAAAGTTTATAAATCAGCAGCGCACTCATAGATCCACACCCAGTTTGTAGGAGGAAGATTGGTACCGACCGCCGATAGAGCTCTCAGAGTGGGATAGGCGGAAGCAACAGCGACCGAACAAACTCTGGATCTCATCCTGAACACAGACCGGTAGATTCACCTGTGAAGTTACACCGCACTTTGATATCAGAGACGGCAATGGGTTCTGAGAAGGCATCAGGGCGTCTAATGGCTTCTTAGTGGCGATGCGTTGGGACAAGGGCATCTCAGAGAGGGGAAGGGGCAGTCAGAGGGCATCAGAGAGTGTAACGGGGCTCAGAGAGGGGAAGGGGCAGTCAGAGGGCATCAGAGAGTGTAACGGGGCTCAGAGAAAGGAAGGGGCAGTCAGAGGGTTTCAGAGAGTGTAACGGGGCTCAGAGAGGGGTAGGGGCAGTCATAGGGTATCAGAAAGTATATTGAGATCTCGCAGAGGGGAAGGACTGCCAGAGGGTATCAGAGAGTGTAAGGGCGCTCAGGGCGTATCAGTGGGTGAGGGGCACTCAGCGGGTATCAGAGGGTGTAAAGGACGCTGACAAAGTTCAAAGAGGATAATGGACTCTCTGAGGGTATCAGAGAAGATGAGGAGCTCCGGGAGAATCAAAGAGGTTAAGGTGGGCTCAGGAGGTATCAGAGAGGCGAATGGATCCAGAGTTGGCGTCTTCTAAATATTACACTTCCTAACCATCAACATTTTTAATAACAGCAAAAATGAATCCTATTGAAACGGTATCTGCCGTGTACCATGTGGAGGGAATGAGAAGATAGAATCGGGAGGGACTGGATATTTGGCAACGCTCACGGTTTCCTTTCACACAGCTCAGGGTTGTGTCTGTTTATATAACTGGATTTCTTGAACTGGAGATAAGAGGTTGCAATTTGAACCTTTCATCACCCACTGTGAAAAATAGAACACAAAACGCCCAATGTGTGGTTTAAACCCACGACCCTGAGATTAGGAATTTCGTGCTTTACCGACTGAGCTAGCCGGGCCAGCGGCAGGGCTCCTTCCCATCCGATTATTGCAGAGAGGCTGGTGGTGACGTTGCTGTCGGGGTTCAGTTTGTCCGACAATCCCAAGGTGGCTGAATCTGAACACCCGCTTTTCATTCTGGAGTCAGGAGAGGAACATCGGGACAGGAGAAGACCATTCAGCCCTTCGAATCTGCTGCCCCATTCAATTAAATCATGAGGTGATCTGTAACTCATCTCTGTTTCCCCGCCTTGGACTCATATCCCTTGGTAACCGAACCGGAAAAAGATCTATCAATATCAGATTTGAAAATTTGAATTGAGCCTCAATCCACATCCTTTGGGATGAGAGAGTTCCAGCTTTCGGCCGTATTTTGTTTGCTGAAGTGATTCCTGATTTCTTGCCTGATTGGTCCAGCTCCAATTTCATTTTGGATTCGGCCAACAGAGAGAGAGAAAAAGGCCGCCTTAACCGGAGATTGATCCTTTAATGATCTCTCACAAATCAACTGAAACCAGTCGGAATGTGAATATCATTTCACTTTTCCAAAATAAAGGGAGTGTCATTCATTGTGTCAACAGTCTGGAGTCACTCACTGCAGAAATATCCATGTCAGAGTGAATGAGCTCGCCTGCAACCTTATCTGTCAAGAAGTATTCCGATTTCTTCAAGCCAATCTCAGTTTTTTTGGATATTTTTCAGACGCCTGCTATCCGACAGCAGATTAAATGGTGGAAAATCAGACGCACTCAGCTGGCAATGTTGACGTTACATTTTGTTGCAGACAAGACACACATTCAAACCCTGGGAATGCGAGACAATGAAGGTTAAGGTAAAAGGTCCGCTGGTGTCCCCGGGTAAGCTCGAATCATCAACCTTTCAGTTCATAGCCGAACGCGCTAATGAATTGCACTACAGAGATACGATTTTGCTCTTGCTGAAGGACTAATTCACCGAGCTAAAGCTTCAGGTTGCAGCGATCAATATAACATCGTTCGACTATCAGTTAACTTTTCCAAAATAAAGGGTGTGACTCTTGTACGAATGAAGATCTGTGCTGTATTATTTCTGAATATTAAACTCACCTTGCCATTAAACACCTGTATTTTGGAAGACTCGGTCCCCTCGTGGGCGAGAGGATTGATTTTTTGAGCTGTGATTCCCCATTCTATATTCCAGTAATATTCAGGTTTGCTGAAAATGAGATGAGATGAAATGAGCAGGTCCAACGAGCAGGTCTGTGACACTACACGGTGTCTACAAAGTTGTCTCTTGTACTTACAGTGATGCGGACGGCAGTTTTCACTCTTAAACCAGGAACTATGATGTTAAAAAAATTGTGTTCGAGAAATACTTGATTTCAGCGCGGTGACACTGGGCCAGAGTAAAGTTCAGTTAATGCGATTGCCGAGTGGGGAGAGGGTGGATTTGGAACTCCTGTGTGGCTGCGCTGCGCATTGTCCAGATCTGCTTGGAGCGATATTCACTTCAATTCATCACTGACAGGGACAGTTTGATTCTCAGTTTCTTTTCTCTGGTGCTTGGTGAGATTTCAAAAATAAAGGCGACCCGTGCTCACCCCAAACTCGTCACTTACACGCTGACAGATACAAGGCCGTCACACTCTTCACCAGTGAGATGAAAGCGGAGAGCGATTTCACGGTCGAATACAATGGCGAACAAAACTCATTCAATGAAAGTGCAGGTCATTGAGGGGCCTTCAAAGTCCTGATTATTTGAACTGAACTTCTTCCCAAAGCGTTTCAGATTCAGGTGGAGCGATTTGGGGACATCTTTTCCCTCTTTGCAAAAGTTCCAACCGCAGTTCAAAATCAAAAGTCGAGGGCAGAATGAGACGCCTTCCTGACATTTGAGAACTCGGGAATCAGACTTTAGAGCAAGGTTCTGTTTATTGAGAAAAAGCAAATAAAACATTCATTCCGGAACGATCCAGAATCCGATCAGCTCGAAAAACAACGGTTACTCCGTGATTTGGACACGCAGCCTTCTGGTGGCGGAATAAATAATGTGGATAGAAGCAGGAAGTTGAAAAGTGGGAATTGATCGATTCAGTGAGTGGGTAAAACTGCGGCAAATAGAGTTCAATGTGAGGGAGAGCGAGGTCATCCACTTTAAATCTAAGATCAATCAGTGTATTTTCTAAATGGTGAGAAGCTCGGAACTGTGGAGGAGCAGAGAGATTTAGGGGTCCATGTACAGAAACCGCTACCAACCAGCGTACAGGTACAAAAAATAAGTGAACAGCCGAATGTGCGGTTAGTACGGCCGGTTAGCTTATTTGCACAGAGTGTACCGTAATGTCATGATCACGGATTCGATTCTTGTAATTTACTTTATTTATTTCGGGTTTTTGTAACTTTTAATATCGAAGCTTTACAAACAGGTCCACAGACAAATTCACGGGGACAGTTTATTGAATAACATCCATTGTAACTTTACCCCTGGGCCGGAGAAACACGTCTTTCTTTTTATTTGTCTTTCTCCGGTTTGCAGATAAACGTTTAACTCGCGGCCTGTTCCCATGAATGATCATCAGCAGCAACAGACAGACAGAGCGGGTCTGACCGCCCCGAGATGGGGAAAAGGCATCACTTTCGAATAAAATGCATCAAATCAAATAGTCACCCGGCACCGAGAGAGACAAAACCAAGAGAAAAAGGCAGAAGGTAACAGAGAAATAAAAACCAAATACAGACGATATAAATATTTCCCATCCTTGATGTCTCTCTATTCAATCCCCAATCCTTCAGTGGCGGGGATCAAATTTCACTGTCAATAAATGCGGGAATCGAAGCGAGGAAGAAGAAACTAAACAACCAAAAACTGCCGAAACTCGGGATTGAACCAAGGACCTTTAAATCTTCAGTCTAACGCTCTCCCAACTGAGCTATTTCAACCCCACGTCAACGTTTCTCTTTATGTCATTGTCTTCAAAAAAATATAACCCCAGGAGGCATTGCCTCTCCTGTTCATTCCGCAATTCAAATAAAAACATCACACTCATATATACACACCAACATTTCATATATAAACATCGCACTCATATATACACACACACAGTTCATATATAAACATCACACTCATATATACACACCCTCAGTTCATATATAAACATCACACTCATAGATACACACCAACATTTCATATATAAACATCGCACTCATATATACACACCAACATTTCATATATAAACATCGCACTCATATATACACACCCTCAGTTCATATATAAACATCACACTCATATATACACACCAACATTTCATATATAAACATCGCACTCATATATACACACCCACAGTTCATATATAAACATCACACTCATATATACACACCCACAGTTCATATATAAACATCGCACTCATATATACACTCCCACAATTCATATATAAACTTAAAACTCATGTATAGACACCCACAGTTCATATATAAACATCACACATATATACACACCCACAGTTCATATATAAACATCGCACTCATATATACACTCCCACAGTTCATATATAAACTTAAAACTCATGTATAGACACCCACAGTTCATATATAAACATCACTCATATATACACACCCACAGTTCACATGTGAACATCACACTCATATCTACACTCCCACACTTTATAAAACAACAGCGCACTCCTACAGCACACCCACTTGATATCGACCCAAAGTCCTGTTTATTGGTCTCACTAAAGTCTGAACACTGAAAGTTTAACTGTTTTCCAGATACTTTCCGCCCTGCTTTGTATTTTCAAAGTTCAATTTGCTGAAGTCCGGCAAAGGGGGCGCGATATCGGTCCTGCCGGTGAATGCTGCTTCTACGGATGTGTCGGTGTCCAGGAGCTGGCGGGGATTGGAAAGCTCTTGTGTCACACGAAGTGTCTGAAAGGCCCGGATAAACATGAAGGTTATCAGTGCGGTGCCCACACCTCGTGCTGTAATGTTAGCGAGCCGGACATCAACTTAAAAGGCGGCTTGTTGTAAACACGTTGTGGTCACAGTTTCTTTTTGTACATCACTGAACCTAAAACATTCAAAATACAATGTTTTCTTTGCTGCTTCACAATAAACAATATCTTATTATAAAGTTTCGCTCATTGGTTCCTCAGTGTCAGAGGGAGAATTGTCTAAAACTCCTCATTTATTTCATTGTTCATTCAGAATCAGACCACGGATTGACACAGAGACATAAACACAGCGAGAGATACAGAGTATCGGTAAACACAGCAAGAGATACAGAGTATCGGTAAACACAGGGAGAGATACAGAGTATCGGTGAACACAGCGAGAGATACAGAGTATCGGTAAACACAGCGAGAGATACAGAGTATCGGTAAACACAGCGAGAGATACAGAGTATCGGTAAACACAGCGAGAGATACAGAGTATCGGTAAACACAGCGAGAGATACAGAGTATCGGTAAACACAGCGGGAGATACAGAGTATCGGTAAACACACAGAGAGATACAGAGTATCGGTAAACACAGCGGGAGATACAGAGTATCGGTAAACACAGCGAGAGATACAGAGTATCGGTAAACACAGGGAGAGATACAGAGTATCGGTAAACACACAGAGAGATACAGAGTATCGGTAAACACACAGAGAGATACAGAGTATCGGTAAACACAACGAGAGATACAGAGTATCGCTGAACACATCGAGAGATACAGAGTATCGGTAAACACACAGAGAGATACAGAGTATCGGTAAACACAGCGAGAGATACAGAGTATCGGTAAACACAGCGAGAGATACAGAGTATCGGTCAACACAGCGAGAGATACAGAGTATCGGTAATCACAGCGAGAGATACAGAGTATCGGTGAACACATCGAGAGATACAGAGTATCGGTGAACACATCGAGAGATACAGAGTATCGGTGAACACATCGAGAGATACAGAGTATCGGTAAACACAGCGAGAGATACAGAGTATCGGTGAACACATCGAGAGATACAGAGTATCGGTAAGCACAGCAAGAGATGCAGAGTATTGGTAAACACAGCGAGAGATACAGAGTATCGGTAAACACAGCGAGAGATACAGAGTATCGGTAAGCACAGCAAGAGATGCAGAGTATTGGTAAACACAGCGAGAGATACAGAGTATCGGTAAACACAGCGAGAGATACAGAGTATAGGTAAACACAGCGAGAGATACAGAGTATCGGTAAACACAGCGAGAGATACAGAGTATCGATAAACACAGCGGGAGATACAGAGTATCGGTAAACACAGCGAGAGATACAGAGTATCGGTAAACACAGCGAGAGATACAAAGTATAGGTAAACACAGCGAGAGATACAGAGTATCGGTAAACACAACGAGAGATACAGAGTATCGGTAAACACAGCGAGAGATACAGAGTATAGGTAAACACAGCGAGAGATACAGAGTATCGGTAAACACAGCGAGAGATACAGAGTATAGGTAAACACAGCGAGAGATACTGAGTATCGGTAAACACAGCGAGAGATACAGAGTATAGGTAAACACAGCGAGAGATACAGAGTATCGGTAAACACAGCGAAATAGACAAGAGAAATGGGAAAATACAAACTGTCTCAAACACTATCAGACAGTTACAGGTCGATGCTCGGTATCAGTCAGAGGAGCTGGGGCCTTTGCAACTTAATTTGTCTCCTTGGCGAAGCTGGGCAAATTGCCTTTTCCGTAACAAGAGTTCATCGGTTCGATTCCCAGCGGTGCCTTTTTATTTTCTGTGATATTTACCTCATTTGTGAATTAAACGACAAAATAACACAGGGCGGTATTTGTATTAATTCCGGAGCCAACAAGGAAAGTGCTGCAGAACTGCAATGCGGAAGTGCTTGTTCTTTGTACAGACGGACCTCTCACTGAAGTCGCAAGCACTTCGAGCTTGACAAATCATTGAATCGTTGGAGCAGAGAAGGAGGTCATTCGGCCCGTCGAGTCTGTACCGGCTCTTTGTAAGAATATTCCAGTTAGTCCCATTCCTTCGCTCTTTTCCCACAGCCCTCCAATTTTTTTTCCCTTCTCCTATTTATCCAATTCCCTTTTGAAAGCCACGATTGAATCTGTTTCCACCACCCTTTCAGGCAGCGCATTCCAGATCAGAACTTCTCGCTGCCTATTTTTTTTCTCATGTCGCCTTTTGTTCTTTTGCCAATCACCTTAAATCTATGTCCCCTGGTTCTCGAGCCTTCCGCCAATGGGAGCAGTTTCTCCGTATTTACTTTATCTAAACCCGTCATGATTTTGAACACTTCCATCAAATCTCCTCTCAACCTTCTCAGTTCTAAGGACAACAACCCCAGCTTCTCCAGTCTATTCGCAGAACTGAAGTCCCTCATCCCTGGAACCATTTCTGCACCCTCTTTTCAATTTTCACCCCATCCAATATCTGAACTACCTCCCTTTTTACTGTGACTTTGGCAGCATCTTCTTCCTTGGTAGAGACAGATGCCAAGTACTCATTTACTGCCTCAGTCATGCCCTCTGCCGCCATGCGTAGATCTCCTTTTTGGTCCCTAATCGGCCCCACCCCTCCTCTTATTCCCATTTCTCTATTTAAATGCCTACAGAAGACTTTTGGATTACCTCTTCTGTTGACCGCCAATCTATGTGCATATTCTCTCTTTAGCCCCCTTATTTACTTTTCCACGTTACTTCCAAATTCAGCCAGGTTCTCACTTGTATTGTCAAACTGACATCTGTCATAAACCCCCTTTATCTGCTTCATTTAACCCCCTATCTCTTTCATCATCCAGAGAGCTCTGGCTTTAGTTGCCCTGCCTTCCCCCCTCCTGGGAATCTACCTAGACTGTACCCGAAACATCTCCTCTTTAAAGGCCACCCATTGTTCGATTACATTTTAGCCTGCTAATCTTTGATTTCAATTTACACGGGCCAGGTACGTTCTCAACCCACTTGAATTGGCCCTCCTCCTATCAAGTATTTTACTCAAAATAGCTCCTTCTCCTTTTCCATAACTAATCTAAATCTTATGATACTATGATCACCGTTCCCTAAATATTCCCCCAGTGACACTTGCTCCACTTGATCCACCTCATTCCCCAGAACCAGATCCTCCAATGCCTCCTTCCTCGTATCATTATGTGTGAATATTAACACTTGTGACATATTTGTATATTCGTTACATTTAATGTAAGATGTTTGATCTGCGAATGTGTCCAAAACACGTTTTGAGGATACTGCTCCACAGGGCGTATTTTACAAACTTCTTTACCTACAACCAGCAACCAATCTCCATTAAAGGTTGTGAAGTGAAGCTGGTTTCAGAGCAGTTTTCGGCGTTCAGCTTTTCTCCACAATGTGCAATTAGTAGAAACTCATTCAGAGCACATCTTAGAATCAATGAGAATGTCAGGCACAGGATAGTTGGGATGGAACCGTCTCTTATAATAATTACAAAGTGTAATAAATTACAAAGTGAAACAGCCAATCCAATCTCTCAGTCTCTCTGTCACTTTCTCGGTGAGTGAACGTAAACCAGCAGAAGAAGCGAAAACAAAGAACTGAGCAGTTTTGTTTGTTTCCTTTTACTTCGGGCGAGGACAGTTGAAGAGAATGATTTCTGTTTCCTGCTGGACAATTAACTGGAATGAGCAGTGTATCTGGTTCCCATGGTACCCAGTGAAACATACACGTTTATATCTCCCATTTACACTGATACCTTCCTTCCTCACTAATTATAGGAAACTTTTGGTCAGGTTCAATCACATTTCAGAAGTCCAGAAGCGCAAAGCAAGGTCGACACCTCATGGTGACGTAACCTACAGGCGAGGGAGGTTTGCAGGTTTACCTGGAGCTGTAAATATATAAACTCCTTCCAATGTACAAACTCCCCTCACCAACAGTAATTCAATTCGAACTGATCTGAGACTTTGGTCATTTATGGTGATTATACTTTGTGGAGTTAAAGCAGCAGTAAATCCGTTGTGTGTTATATACATAGCCGTTCAGTCAATATAAAACATTGTCATCCGACCCACCATGTGCAATGCCACAGGGGGTATGTTAGGTTACGGACAGTTCCGCCTCCAGCAGTTGTTCTCTCGGTCACACATCCGGCATCACCTCTCGGTCTCACACTTCAGAGTCACGCCTGAATATAAACACATTTCTGTTTCAGACTTTAACCTGGAGGTCAACAAATCACAAGTCAAGAGGTAGGGAACAAACAAATCAAATATTTAAGAACGTAAACAGATAGAACATTCACCAGAAATGACGGAGAAAAAATGAAGCAAACGGATCAAGATGAACAATTAACAAAAGGTAACAATTAAAGAAAGGAGAAGGGGAACTGATCATATCGCCCCAAATAGTTTTTGAAAAATCCTTTTGGTTTTTATCTTAGTTTCTCCGTTAAGTTGGGGACGAACATCTAGAAATATTTTTTGTGCCATCATAAAGACAATTAGAATACAACTTTCACAAAGTAGGCCTTAATCTTACTTATACGATAGCGTGTTATGTGTTTGTAAAATCTACAATTTTTTTACCATTCTTTAAGTTTAGAGGGATGCTCTGAATATATGTTCCACATTGAAACGTAAGTGGATTAATAAAATAAAATGTGGAAGTTTTTTTATGAACATGAAGAGCTGCTTTTCCATGTTGGATATCGCGATATATTTATTTATGCAACTGTCATTTGTGAAATGATGGAATGTATTTATTTCTATATCTGTACCAGTAAGGAAATCTCCATTGGATCATTTCCAGGAACCAGTCAAGAACTTAAATTAGTTTGTCAAACCCAAAACACCCGTTGGGATTTGCTGATTGAAAATTTGAATGGAAATCGAGACCATCACAAAGTATTGGAACAAATATACCCGCTGAGGTTTCGGGGTTGTTACTGATTTATTTCTATCACTGAGTAACCTATTTTAAACAGGGTGAAGGTACAAATCTAATGATAAGGGTCTGGGTTGGAGA
This sequence comes from Heptranchias perlo, assembly GCF_035084215.1. Lineage (NCBI taxonomy): Eukaryota > Metazoa > Chordata > Chondrichthyes > Hexanchiformes > Hexanchidae > Heptranchias > Heptranchias perlo. Next base: position 341,751 of record NW_027139294.1, on the reverse strand, counting down.
AGGAACAGATGAAAGTATCAAATTTAATTGCACTGATTCCACAAACACTGCACACCACATCCCTTAAACATTGTTAACTGTTTCTGCATAAAACTGGAGAGGGTGTAAACAGAAAATAACAGAAAAAAAAGCTCATTAATGTATCAAATTTAATTTTGATATTGTTGCACAAACACTGAACATCCCATCGGTAAAACACTGTCCCGATCTAAAATCAGTCGGCAGGACCCTGAGCCACAGTGAAAATGCTGTGATTTCAACCTGGTTCAAAACACGCAACCTTCTGATGTGGAGTCAGACGCGACTGTTCTTGCACCAGGCCCACAACAAGCGGCTGGAGCCGGATCCATTGGAGGGCGATCGGTGCAGACTGCCGCCCCGGCTCTCGGAATGTGAGAGGCGGAAGCAGGAGCAGCCTGACCGCCTCAACCACAGCACAGGACCCCCGCTCTCCTTCAAACTCGATAACTGACTCTGTGGCGCAATGGATAGCGTGTTGGACTTCTACTTCGTGGTTGGAGGAGACATTTAAAGGTTGTGGGTTCGAGTCCCACCAGAGTTGGATTTTAGCTCAGGGAGCTGGGAAGTGAAATTTTGCAGCAAAACCGCAACAGGGTCATGAATGTCCGTCAAGGATGTGAAACTGCCCCCGACACTTCATCTTACACAAGTGGCTCCAGTCACACCCGGATTTATGATTCTAAATCCACTCTGAGCTGGATTGGAGAAACTCTCTCAAGGAGGAGACTCAACATCTGCTCAGACCGAAAGTCAATCTGCTGGACTTCCGGCTCTGTCAGACTGAATGTTCCTTCAGACAGGTTTCTCACTGGACACATGCATCCTGCTGCCGTGTGAGCATTGGTGCTGGAGGGGGAGAATTCTTGCTTGTAGTAATTCTATTCCTGTAAAACTAGCTCCTGAAGTGTAAGATGGAAAGTATCCTGGCTGAGCGGTCGAAGGCGCTGGTTTAAAGCTCCAGTTAAATCCCACGATTTGTAGATGGATCAAAATCATAGTTTGTGTCTCCAAAACCACAGCCTCCCTCCTGTAAACAAGTAATACTGAACATCTCATCTGCTATTGCAACAGCGCAGTCCGGAGGAACCAGATGGCAATTCAAATAAGTAGATGCATTTTGGAACAAACCAAATGTACCTTCAACTCCGGTCGAAATGTTCATAAGAAAAAGGATTGTTTGATCTCGGTGAGACTCGAATGAACAACCTCGGTATTTCCCGACCCTGTTCTGTCAGATAAGGACCGCGCACTGACCGATTGCGCCGCTGGAGCCCGGTCACTCTGATCACCTGTCCCACTCTGCTGGAAAGAATCTTAAGGTGAGAGACCCGAACCTGTGGAAACGTGTCCAGTCACTGTGATGAAACTAATATCTGCACTTCCACTTTCAGCTTCTTTCACATCCTCTGCTCCATCGCACGACAATCGGGTTTTCTGCGAACAGGTCAAAATGAACATTGCCAGAAATTCTATCAGTAGTGAGATTTGAACCGAGCGCCCACGCAGTGATTGGATTTATTGTCTTAAAGCAGTGAGCTCCGTTTGTACAACGCCTCGCCAGTCTTTCACACTTTGTTTAATGCCCAAATAAATAAATTGGAGCTAATTGACCGCATTTACGCCACGCTGGGGTTGTTCTCCTCAGAGCAGAGAAGGTTCAGAGGAGATTTGATCGAAGTGTTCAAAGTCATGAAGGGTTCAGATAAAGTTAATAAAGAGAAGCTGTTCCCATTGGCGGAAGTGTCGAGAACCAGAGGACACAGATTTGAGGTGATTGCAAAAGAACCAAAGGCGACATGAGGAAAATCTTTTTTACGCAGCGAATGGTTATGATCTGGAATGTGCTGCCTGAAAGGGCGGTGGAAGCAGATTCAATCGTGGCTTTCAAAAAGGAATTTGATAAATACTTGAAGGGGAAAATGCAGGGCCACGGGTAAAGAGACGGGGAATGGGACCAATGGGATTGGTCTTACAAAAGGCAGGTAAGGGATTGATGGGTTGAATGGCCTCCTTCTGTGGTGTGTTCATTCTGTGATAAATATTATTTTACACACAGTGAACAGACCATCCCTGAAAGACTGCCCCGCGATAAAACAGAGTGACACTGAAACATTGCGAAAATGCAATGACCCCGACGTGATTCGAACACGCATCCTTCTGATCTGGAGTCAGAGCGCTGAGAGGAGCCGAGCCGAGCGGAGGGAGCGTCCGATAAAAGGCGGGATTTCAGAGCGCTGAGAACAGCTGAGAGGAGCCGAGCGGAGGGAGTGTCCGATAAAAGGCGGGATTTCAGAGCGCTGAGAACAGCTGAGAGGAGCCGAGCCGAGCGGAGGGAGCGTCCGATAAAAGGCGGGATTTCAGAGCGCTGAGAACAGCTGAGAGGAGCCGAGCCGAGCGGAGGGAGCGTCCGATAAAAGGCGGGATTTCAAAGCGCTGAGAACAGCTGAGAGGAGCCGAGCCGAGCGGAGGGAGCGTCCGATAAAAGGCGGGATTTCAGAGCGCTGAGAGGAGCCGAGCGGAGGGAGCGTCCGATAAAAGGCGGGATTTCAGAGCGCTGAGAACAGCTGAGAGGAGCCGAGCGGAGGGAGTGTCCGATAAAAGGCGGGATTTCAGAGCGCTGAGAACAGCTGAGAGGAGCCGAGCCGAGCGGAGGGAGCGTCCGATAAAAGGCGGGATTTTAGAGCGCTGAGAACAGCTGAGAGGAGCCGAGCCGAGCGGAGGGAGCGTCCGATAAAAGGCGGGATTTCAGAGCGCTGAGAACAGCTGAGAGGAGCCGAGCCGAGCGGAGGGAGCGTCCGATAAAAGGCGGGATTTCAGAGCGCTGAGAACAGCTGAGAGGAGGCGAGCCGAGCGGAGGGAGCGTCCGATAAAAGGCGGGATTTCAGAGCGCTGAGAGGAGGCGAGCCGAGCGGAGGGAGCGTCCGATAAAAGGCGGGATTTCAGAGCGCTGAGAGGAGGCGAGCCGAGCTGCGACCGAGTTCGAAGTGACGTCAGGAATCAGATCGGGACGCGACACAGGGGAGGCACCTGATTGGTGAGTAGGTTCAGGTGAGTATTTCTACTTATCTACAGTAACTGAAGTAAAAGGAAAGGGAAGGTCTGCAGGTCTTATAGGAAGTAGCGTTTATTTTTTAGTGAATCAAGGTCCCGAGTGCAGTTAACATTCTCTAAATTGAGAACAATTTAAAGGAGTAAACTCCTTAAAGGGAGTGGTAAGTAGTTTTTCTTTCCTTTTTTTTTCTCTTGACATTGTAGTTGTTCTTAAGCTAATTTAAGGGTTAAGTCATGGCAGGAGATCCCAGCGCCGTGTCATGTTCCTCTTGTGGGATGTGGGAATTCAGGGCTCCTTCCTGTATCCCTGATTCCTTCACCTGCGGGAAGTGTGTCCAGCTGCAGCTATTGTTTGACCGCTTGACGGCTCTGGAGCTGCGGATGGATTCACTTTGGAGCATCCGCGATGCTGAGAAAGTCGTGGATAGCACGTTCAGTGAGTTGGTCACACCGCAGATAAAAATTACTGAGGGAGATAGTGAATGGGTGACCAACAGACAGAGGAAGAGTAGGAAGGCAGTGCAGGGGTCCCCTGCGGTCATCTCCCTCCAAAACAGGTATACCGTTTTGGATACTGTTGGGGGAGATGGCTCACCAGGGGAAGGTGGCAGTGGCCAGGTTCATGGCACCGTGGCTGGCTCTGCTGCACAGGAGGGCAGGAAAAAGAGTGGCAGAGCTATAGTGATAGGGGACTCGATTGTAAGGGGAATAGACAGGCGTTTCTGCGGACGCAACCGAGACTCCAGGATGGTATGTTGCCTCCCTGGTGCAAGGGTCAAGGATGTCTCGGAGCGGCTGCAGGACATTCTGGAGGGGGAGGGTGAACAGCCAGTTGTCGTGGTGCATATAGGCACCAACGATATAGGTAAAAAACAGGATGAGGTCCTACAAGCTGAATTTAGTGAGTTAGGAGTTAAACTAAAGAGTAGGACCTCAAAGGTAGTAATCTCAGGATTGCTACCAGTGCCACGGGTTAGTCAGAGTAGGAATGACAGGATAGCTAAGATGAATACGTGGCTTGAGAGATGGTGCAAGCTGGAGGGATTCAAATTCCTGGGCCATTGGAACCGGTTCTGGGGGAGGTGGGACCAGTACAAATTGGACGGTCTGCATCTGGGCAGGACTGGAACCAATGTCCTAGGGGGAGTGTTTGCCAGTGCTGTTGGGGAGGGTTTAAACTAATGTGGCAGGGGGATGGGAACCGATGCAGGAAGTCAGTGGGAAATAAAGTGGTGACAGAAACAAAAGGCAGTAAGGGAGAGTGTACAGAACATGACCGGACAGATGGTCTGAGAAAGCAGGGCAAAGACCAAGGGAAGTCTAGATTAAACTGCATTTATTTCAATGCAAGAAGTCTGATGGGCAAGGCAGATGAACTCAGGGCATGGATGGGTACATGGGACTGGGATGTTATAGCTATTACTGAAACATGGCTAAGGGAGGGGCAGGACTGGCAGCTCAATGTTCCAGGGTACAGATGCTATAGGAAAGATAGAGCAGGAGGTAAGAGAGGAGGGGGAGTTGCGTTCTTGATTAGGGAGAACATCACGGCAGTAGTGAGAGGGGATATATCCGAGGGTTCGCCCACTGAGTCCATATGGGTAGAACTGAAAAATAAGAAGGGAGAGATCACTTTGATAGGATTGTACTACAGACCCCCAAATAGTCAACGGGAAATTGAGGAGCAAATATGTAAGGAGATTACAGACAGCTGCAAGAAAAATAGGGTGGTAATAGTAGGGGACTTTAACTTTCCCAACATTGACTGGGACAGCCATAGCATTAGGGGCTTGGATGGAGAGAAATTTGTTGAGTGTATTCAGGAGGAATTTCTCATTCAGTATGTGGATGGCCCGACTAGAGAGGGGGCAAAACTTGACCTCCTCTTGGGAAATAAGGAAGGGCAGGTGACAGAAGTGTTAGTGAGGGATCACTTTGGGACCAGTGATCATAATTCCATTAGTTTTAAGATAGCTATGGAGAAGGATAGGTCTGGCCCAAAAGTTAAAATTCTAAATTGGGGAAAGGCCAATTTTGATGGTATTAGACAGGAACTTTCAGAAGTTGATTGGGAGAGTCTGTTGGCAGGCAAAGGGACGTCTGGTAAGTGGGAGGCTTTCAAAAGTGTGTTAACCAGGGTTCAGGGTAAGCACATTCCTTATAAAGTGAAGGGCAAGGCTGGTAGAAGTAGGGAACCTTGGATGACTCGGGAGATTGAGGCACTCGTCAAAAAGAAGAAGGAGGTATATGACATGCATAGGCAGCTGGGATCAAGTGGATCCCTTGAAGAGTATAGAGATTGCCGGAGTAGAGTTAAGAGAGAAATCAGGAGGGCAAAAAGGGGATATGAGATTGCTTTGGCAGATCAGGCAAAGGTGAATCCAAAGAGCTTCTACAAATACATAAAGGGCAAAAGGGTAACTAGGGAGAGAGTAGGGCCTCTTAAGGATCAACAAGGTCATCTATGTGCGGAACCACAAGAGATGGGTGAGATCCTGAATGAATATTTCACATCGGTATTTACGGTTGAGAAAGGCATGGATGTTAGGGAACTTGGGGAAATAAATAGTGATGTCTTGAGGAGTGTACATATTACAGAGAGGGAGGTGCTGGAAGTCTTAACGCGCATCAAGGTAGATAAATCTCCGGGACCTGATGAAATGTATCCCAGGACGTTAAGGGAGGTTAGGGAGGAAATTGCGGGTCCCCTAGCAGAGATATTTGAATCATCCACCGCTACAGGTGAGGTGCCTGAAGATTGGAGGGTAGCAAATGTTGTGCCTTTGTTTAAGAAGGGCGGCAGGGAAAAGCCTGGGAACTACAGACCGGTGAGCCTGACATCTGTAGTGGGTAAGTTGTTAGAGGGTATTCTGAGGGACAGGATCTACAGGCATTTGGAGAGGCAGGGACTAATTAGGAACAGTCAGCATGGTTTTGTGAGAGGAAAATCATGTCTCACGAATTTGATTGAGTTTTTTGAAGGGGTAACCAAGAAGATAGATGAGGGCTGTGCAGTAGGCGTGGTCTACATGGACTTCAGCAAAGCATTTGACAAGGTACCGCATGGTAGGTTGTTACATAAGGTTAAATCTCATGGGATCCAAGGTGAGGTAGCCAATTGGATACAAAATTGGCTTGACGACAGAAGACAGAGGGTGGTTGTCGAGGGTTGTTTTTCAAACTGGATGCCTGTGTCCAGCGGTGTGCCTCAGGGATCGGTGCTGGGTCCGCTGTTATTTGTTATTTATATTAATGATTTGGATGAGAATTTAGGAGGCATGGTTAGTAAGTTTGCAGATGACACCAAGATTGGTGGCATTGTGGACAGTGAAGAAGGTTATCTAGGATTGCAACGGGATCTTGATAAATTGGGCCAGTGGGCCGATGAATGGCAGATGGAGTTTAATTTAGATAAATGTGAGGTGATGCATTTTGGTAGATCGAATCGGGCCAGGACCTACTCCGTTAATGGTAGGGCGTTGGGGAGAGTTATAGAACAAAGAGATCTAGGAGTACAGATTCATAGCTCCTTGAAAGTGGAGTCACAGGTGGATAGGGTGGTGAAGAAGGCATTCAGCATGCTTGGTTTCATTGGTCAGAACATTGAATGCAGGAGTTGGGATGTCTTGTTGAAGTTGTACAGGGCATTGGTGAGGCCACACTTGGAGTACTGTGTACAGTTCTGGTCACCCTATTATAGAAAGGATATTATTAAACTAGAAAGAGTGCAGAAAAGATTTACTAGGATGCTACCGGGACTTGATGGTTTGACTTACAGGGAGAGGTTAGACAGACTGGGACTTTTTTCCCTGGAGAGTAGGAGGTTAAGGGGTGATCTTATAGAAGTCTATAAAATAATGAGGGGCATAGATAAGGTCGATAGTCAAAATCTTTTCCCAAAGGTAGGGGAGTCTATAACGAGGGGGCACAGATTTAAGGTGAGAGGGGAGAGATACAAAAGGATCCAGAGGGGCAATTTTTTCACTCAAAGGGTGGTGAGTGTCTGGAACGAGCTGCCAGAGGCAGTAGTCGAGGCGGGTACAATTTTGTCTTTTAAAAAGCATTTGGACAGTTACATGGGTAAGATGGGTATAGAGGGATATGGGCCAAGTGCAGGCAATTGGGACTAGCTTAGTGGTATAAACTGGGCGACATGGACATGTTGGGCCGAAGGGCCTGTTTCCATGTTGTAACTTCTATGATTCTATTGTTCAATTACTGTTCTGCCTGCCAATTTTTGATTCCAATCCACCAGGACAAGATCCCTTTTTGACTCACTGGAATTAGTCCTCCTCCAGTTATGAATTTTCACATTTGACTGTCCCCTGTCCTTTTCCAAAACTGTTCTAAACCGAATAAGATTATGATCACTGCTGCCCCACTGAAACATGCTCCACCTGCCCCACTTCATTCTCCACACCGAGCCCACTGCTGTACTCACACTTTCTCACACTCACTCTCACACTCACTCTCTCACACTCTCTCACTCACACTCTCTCACACTCACTCTCACATTTACTCTCACACTCTCTCACACTCACTCTCACACTCTCTCTCACCCTTTCACTCATGGTTTAGGGCCACTGAAAGATGATGCGATGGGTTTGGATTTCAGCACAAGGAGGATGGAGAGTGTGTGGGACGGGGATTTACAGCTTTGAGGAATGAGAGAGGAAATAATGTTCCATCGAAAGTAAAGTTATCTGATCTGAATTTCTATCCTGTACTTCCAGTGATAACTTTTATAAACTCCTTTTACAGGGGAGAATTTGCAGAGGGAAACTCAAACCAAAGATCACGTCAAGATCTGACAGAGTCACTCGATTCATCAGGACCTGAATATCATCGGCCTTTGAATGTGGAAGGAGAAACATTTGTCTGTTCTGTCTGTGGGAGAAGATTTCAAACAGCAGTGTGAGTGGGAAAGCACCGAGACACACACACCCGAGTGAGAGTGTTCCACTGCACTGACTGTGGGAAGAGCTTTAACCAGTTACACAGCCTGAAAAAACATCACACCATTCACAGCGGGGAGAAACCGTACACGTGTTCTGTGTGTGGACGTGGCTTCAACTGATCGTCCAACCTGGAGAGACACAAGGACACCCGGACCACGGAGAAACCGTGGAAATGTGGGGACTGTGGGAAGGGATTCAATTACCCTTCAGAGCTGGAAACTCATCGACACAGTCACACTGGGGAGAGGCCGTTCACCTGCTCCGTGTGTGGGAAGGGATTCACTCAATCATGCAACCTGCTGACACACCAGCGAGTTCACTCTGATGAGAGACCTTTTAAATGTTCTGACTGTGAGAAGAGATTTAAAAGCAAAATTGATCTGCTGAAATCCGTTATAAATAAATGGGTTAAAGGCTGCATTAAAATAGCAGAGGGAGGAGTTCCCAGGAGCCTGTTAACTGCTGGTACAATTATACAACAGTCATTTGATCTCCAGATAAAGAAGGACCTGCAGAGTGTTTCCAGAATTCCCGGTTTTATTGATGTGTGCGTGTTAGACACCAGGATCACTAAAAATACACGACCCGGACCATCCACAGGGTGGGGGCGATCCCGACAGTTACTCTGGGATCACTCCCACTGCGGAACTCCACCACTGACCCTGCTGAAGGTTGCAGGCTCAGGGAGTGGGGCCTCCAGGAGTGGACGGTAAGATAGCTGACAAAGATATGCTGAGGTACCAGAGGAATCCTTACTAAGGAACCGTCTGGGGTTTTACCTGTCAGTGTGGGTCTAGCGGTGAATGATTCCTGACTCCCCGAACTGTCTTACATTTAACCCAGATCGGATCAGGATGAATTCAGTTTACAGGAGAATTGGGTCAAATCTCACCCACAATCGAGGGAGATAAAGCAGCCATTAGAGAAGCTCAGAGATCTTTGGAAAAGAAGATGGTGCCCAATTCTGAGAATAATAGCAAATGTCTTTCCAGCTCTGTCAGGAGTCAGAAGACCATTAAAGATGCTTTGGGGCCACTGAAAGACAGTTCAGGACAGATTCCCGGGCTATGGCAGAGCTGTTGAATGACTATTTCACATCAGTCTACACTCCTGTGGATGATGCTCAGATTCCAGCTGTGGGATGTGCTGTCAACAATAACATCATAAATATTAAAATAGAATGGGATGTCATCTTGGATAAAATATGAACTCTCAAAATGCATTGTGCTCCAGGTCCAGATGATATCCACCCCCGGGTGTTTAAAGAGATGGGACGGGTGCTCTGTGAGCCCCTTGCCTGTATCTTCAACAGCTCAATAGAGTCAGGGATTGTCCCCTGAGATTGGAAGGTAGCTCACGTATTCTCATTTTCATTAAAGGGGACAGATCAGAGCCGGGGAATGACAGGCCCATCAGTGTGACCTCGATCAGAGGGAAGATGCTTGAAGGGACCCTAAGAGATGCTGTTTATGATCATGGGGAAAGAGAAGGAGACATTAGAGATACTCAACACGGCTTCTGGGAAAGAAAATGGTGTCTGACAAACTTGCTTGAGTTTTTTGAAGAAGTTGCTGGGTTAGTGGATGAGGGTAATCCGGTTCACATTGTCTATCTCAGGGATGTCAAACTCATTTCCTATGGTGAACCTGACCCGATATCCTGGCACTTGGCCTGGGCCACATTCAGCAAAAGTTATTAAACTCGAAATAGATGAAGATGAACTATATTGGTATTTACTTACATTTAGATTTTATTTACAGCTACTGCTGCTCCCGATACCTGGCACCTCTGAGCTTGAACTATTGCACCAACATTTAGAGTAAATGACTGGGCTGAGGCCTGTCTTGGATAAAAACATGAGGACCACTTGTCATTACAGAACTGTGTGCCCCAAACACTAACCGTGGAAGTGAATTCCACAGACTGCCTACTCCCTATGTAAAGAAGTTTCTCTTGACTACTGCTCTAAAACAGAGAGTGGGGTTAATTGTAGCGACTCACACTGTATAAGGTGGAAAGTGGGGCTCCACAAGGATTGGTTCTGGGACCACTGTTCACAATTCACATCAACGAATTGGACTCGGGAATCGGAAGTACAATTTCAAAATTTACAGATGACACCAGATTGGCGGGGTGGGGTGGAGTTTGGATAATATTGATGAAGATTGCGACCAAATACAAAATACATTAATAAACTTGCAAAATGGGTGTATAATTGGCCGATGAATTTTAATGCAGATGACAGTGAAGTGGAACATTTTGGGAGCAAGAATTTGGAAATTGTGCCCTGTATCCCCAAGTCCAAGTCATTAATGCATATCAAGGAAAGCAGTGGTCCCAGCACCGACCCCTGGGGAACACCACTGTACACCTCCCTCCATTCCGAAAAACAACCGTTCACCACTACACTCTGTTTCCTGTTATTTAGCCAATTCTGTATCCATGCTGCTACTGCCCCTTTTATTCCATGGGCTTCAATCTTGATGACAAACCCATTATCCGGCACTTTATCTGACGCCTTTTCGAATTCCATACACACCACATTAACTGCATTGCCCTCATCGACTCTCTGTTACCTCATCAAAAAACTGTATCAAGTTAATTAAACACGATTTGCCTTTAACAAATCCGTGCTGGCTTTCCCTAATCCTTGTCCAATTGACTGCTAATTCTGTCCCGGATTATCATTGCTGGAACTTTCTCCACTTCCGAGGTTAAACTGACTGGTCAGTAGTTGCTGGATTTTTTCTTTCACCCTTTCTTGAACAGGGGTGTAACATTTGCAATTCTCCAGTCCTCTGGCATCACCCCCATATCAAAGGATGTTTGGAGGTTTTTTGCCAGTATCTCTGCAATTTCCACCGTTACTTCCCTCAGCAACCGAGGATGCATCCCATCCGGACCAGATGACGTATCTACTTTAAGTGCAGCCAGCCTTTCCAGTACCTCCTCTTTATAAATTTTTAGCCAATCCAGTATCTCTACAACATCTTCCTTCACTGACACTCTGGCAGCGTCTTCTTCCTTGGGAAAGACAGATGCAATGTATTTATTTAGTACCTCCGCCATGCCCACTGCCTCCCACTGCTACTAATTCGTTATAATCTGGGCCAGTGGTGCAATGGATAACGCATTAGGTTCGATTCCTACCTGGCTTGGATTTTTTAATGCAAAATTTTATGGCCTTCAATACCTTGCAAGCTGTCCTACTTGGTGGTGCTGCCTGGCTCCATACCTGGTAAGTGCCTTCTCAGTGCAGCAAGCAGTGCATCAGTGTCATAATCTGAAGGGCTTGAATTCAATCTTCAGAGAAGGCATCAAGGATTACGAAGCTTTTTTTCCATCTCTCACCTCATCTTTCCATCTTTGCTGCATAGCAAAATCAAGAACTTTTGCACATCAAAAGATTTGCTGCCCCTTGATCTCTCTGTACCCAAACACACAGTGAAGTTTAGGAAGTCCATGGGCGATGGACTCACTGACAACACTCTTGTTTCTGTATAATTGCACCAAGACAAACGGTGAGTGGAGAATATAATCAATGATCCCGCTACTTCTCACAGGCCAAGTGAGCGCTCCACCAGTTGAGCTAATTCCTCGTTTGCTGTTTGTAAATCGACCCTCACAGTTCCTGCCTCACTCTCGCCTTCAAGCTGCTCCAAGACCAGCAGAGAAATCTTGCCTTGGGTTGCCGCTCCCTGAATATATTAAATACTTTGCTCCAATCGGCGGTATCGAGCATCAGCAAGTGAGGAACAGCAGAACGGGAAGCCGCAGTAATCATGAGTGATGCTGAGAAGAGCCCGAGCCTTCGGAAGGAAGACGAGGTCACCGGAAAGCAACAGCCGCCCGAGCTCGAGGAGCAGCGAGAGCCCTGACTGACTGACTGATCGAAGACCATTTTGCCTGAAATTGAGGGCGATTTGAAGTGTTGCTGCTCAAAGGGAACAGAGGGAAATGCTCGAGTGAAACAGCCGTGCTCGGGCAGCACAGAAAGCCTTTTGGTTTTGGAAAGGAAAAGTGGTGTCCTGTGCCTGAGTGGCAACATGTTAATCTGTGAGCTGCCTGTCAAGTTAAGAGAGTGACCTTGAACTAATTGCTGCTTATTCCAAAATCACGCGTTCTCCTTCGAGCAGGAATTGAACAAATGACGGAAGGATGACTTTGTCTTATTTTCCACGACAGTCTTGTCGCTCGACCAGCTGAGGTATCAAAGGGAAGCGGCAAAAATGGTTCACTTTGGTGATTGTTCACCGTGCACCTTTGACACACCCGGACTCGTGGATTCCAGTGCTCATGACTGAGGCTGACTCGGTACCTGCTCATACCGCAGTGCTGTGGGAGTGGGAGCTGCTCCGTGTTCTCCACAGCCTGGGCCAGTGACACAATGAATAATGGGACTGATTATTGATCTGGAGATTGTGGGTTCAAGTTTACGGAGGGTGTAAAGTGGGAGGCCGGGCCTGGAGAGCATTGGAATAGTCGGGTCTGGAGGTAAACAAAGGCACGGATGAGGGTTTCAGCAGCAGAACATCATTCTGGAAGTTGGGATTTGTTTCTGCTGATGTTAATAACCGCTATAACTGGGCTGAAATTCAATATTCTGGATCGATGTCAAATAAATCAACTTTGTTTCAAACAGAATGGGTCAATTACTTGATGAATTCAAGATAAGAGACTAATTGATGTCCTCATTACCGATTATTCTGCCTTTTCTCCTTTCTCACTGGAGATTATTTCAGTTCTCATACCTTCAATTACTCTCATGGCCAAGTCCCAGCTCCCCGGTCCTTCCCGAGTGCCTCTCCCAGCCTTGGGATCCAGGGAAGGTATCAGTAATGTACCCGGGATCACTAAACACAAAACCCAGTCTGTGAATCACTTTCAGCGACTGGACTTATCGTGTGTCCCACAGCATCTCTCTCACCTTCGATGTGTGAATAGAGCATCAGGCCTGGGAATCTCGTCTTAAATTTAAATACACTCAGCAAATGTATTTAACAAAATACAAACAAGTAAACATATCACGGCCCAATAATCCAGCACTAAATTCAAAGGAGTAAGTCTGTTATCAAACTCCTTGAGTGGACAGAATAAAGAAAAATCCCAACTCTAAGATCCCCTCGAATCCTTTGCAAATTCCTTACAAATCTTGACAATAATCAACAAGTCTAATTGAATGTTGACCTTTATCTCGAGTGGGGTTGGAATACAGAAGTGATGCTTCAGTTGTAATGAACCTTGGTCAGACCCCACCTGGAGAACTGGGCACCGAACCGAGGGAGAGATAAATCGGCCTTAGAAAAGGTACAGTGCAGATTCACCAGAATGATGCCGGGGTTAAAAGGGTTAAATTATGAGGACGGGTGGCATAAACTTGGTTTTTATTCCCATGAGTTTAGAACATTGAGATGTGACCTCATCGAGGTGTTTAAAATAATAAAGGGATTCAATAAGGTAGATTCAGAGAAATGATTTCTTCTGGAGGGGAATCCAGAACAAGAGGGCATAAGAAATAGGAGCAGGAGTGGGCCATACGGCCCCTCGAGCCTGCTCTGCCATTCAGTAAGAACATGGCTGATCTGCTACCTTAACTCCACTTTCCTGCCCGATTCCTTGATTCACTTGGTGTCCAAAAATCTCTCGATCTCATTCTTGAATATACTCAATGACTGAGCATCCACAGCCCTCTGGGGTAGAGAATTCCAAAGATTGACAACCCTCTGAGTGAAGAAATATTTCCTAATTTCAGTCCTAAATGGCCGAACTCTTATCCTGAGACTATGCCCCCTGGTTCTCGACTCTCCAGCAAGGGGAAACAGCCTCTACCCTATCAAGCCCTCGAAGAATTTTTGACGTTTCAATGAGATCACCTCTCATTCTTGTAAACTTCAGACAATATAGGGCCATTCGGCCCAATCTCTCCACATGCAACAAACCTCTCATCCCAGGAATCAATCTAGTGAACCTTCATTGCACCCCCTCTAATCAAGTATATCCTTCCTCAGGTAAGGAGACCAAAACTGTACATAATCCTCCAGGTGTGGCCTCACCAAAGCCCGATATAATTGCAGCAAGACTTCCTTACTCTTATTCTCCAAACCCCTTGCAATAAAGGCCAACGTACTATTTGCTTTCCTAATTGCTTGCTGGATCTGCATGTTAACTTTATGTGATCCGTGTACAAGGACATCCAAATCCCTCTGAACACCAATAATTCTTAATCTCTCATCTTTTAAATAATATTCTGCTTTTCTATTCTTCCTACCAAAGTGAATAATTTCACATTTCCCCACATTATACTCCATCTGCCACCTTCTTGATAACATTAAAATTAGAGCTGGGTCATTTATGCGCAAAATAAGGTAGCAATTTTTGACACAAAGTGTTGTGGAGATTACAAACTCACTTCCCTGGAAGGCTGTGGATGCTGGGGCTCGACTGAAATTTTCATCATTGAGATTGAAAGGTTTTTGTTGTGTGAGCGTTGCAAGGGATTTTTAAAAAATTCGTTCATGGGATGTGGGCGTCGCTGGCGAGGCCAGCATTTATTGCCCATCCCTAATTGCCCTCGAGAAGCTGGCGGTGAGCCGCCTTCTTAAACTGGTGCAGTCCGTGTGGTGAAGGTTCTCCCACAGTGCTGTTAGGAAGGGAGTTCCAGGATTTTGACCCAGCGACGATGAAGGAACGGCGATATATTTCCAAGTCGGGATGGTGTGTGAATTGGAGAGGTGGTGTTGTTCCCATATGCCTGCTGATCTTGATCTTCTAGATGGTAGAGATCACGAGTTTGGGATATGTGTCGAAGAAATCTTGGCGAGTTGCTGTCGTGCATCCTGTGGATAGTACACACTGCAGCCACTGTGCACCGGTGGTGAAGGGAGTGAATGTTTAGGGTGGTGGATGGGGTGCCAATCAAACGGGCTGCTTTGTCCTGGATGGTGTCGAGCTTCTTGAGTGTTGTAGGAGCTGCACTCATCCAGGCAAGTGGAGAGTATTCCATCACACTCCTGACTTGTGCCTTGTTGATGTTGAAAGGCTTTGGGGAGTCAGGAGGTGAGTTACTTGCCGCAGAATACCCAGCCTCTGACCTGCGATTGAAGCCACAGTATTTATATGGCTGGTCCAGTTCAGTTTCTGGTCAATGAGGACCACCAGGATGTTGATGGTGGGGGATTTGGCGATGGTAATGCCTTTGAATGTCAAGGGGAGGTGGTTAGACTCTCTCTTGTTGGAGATGGTCATTGCCCGGCACTTGTCTGGCCCGAATGTTACTTGCCACTTATCAGTCCAAGGCTGGATGTTGTCCAGGTCTTGCTGCATGCGGGCACGGACTGCATCATTATCTGAGGGGTTGCGAATGGAACTGAACACTGAACAATCATCAGCGAACATCCCCATTTCTGACCTTATGATGGAGGGAAGGTCATTGATGAAGCAGCTGAAGATGATATGGAGCAAAGGCGAGTAAATGGAGTTGTGGTACAGATTAGTCCTGATCTAATTGAATGGTGGAGCAGGATTGTGGGGCTAAATGACTATTTCCAATTCCTGAACCCAGTCACTGACACCAATCTCCTCCACTTTGATAAAAAAAACACCAGTCACTGACACCAATCTCCTCCTGTCTGAAAAAACCAACCCCACAGTCACTGACATCAATTTCCTCCTGTCTGATAAAAAACAATCCCACCGTCACTGATACCAATCTCATTCTGCCTGATATAAACCAACCCCATTCTCACTGACACCAATCGCACTGAATGGTGGAACAGGATCGAGGGGCTGAATGGCCTACTCCTGTTCCTAATGTTGCGATGTCACACGGAAGTTGCTAACATTCCTCTTCACTGTTCTTAATGCTCCCTATCTTGGTGTTGTCAGGAAATGTTGATTTTATGCCCTTGTACCCAATCCCAGGTCATTGCTCTGTATTGAGAAGAGCAATGGTCCCAACACTGCCCCTGGGGGACACCACTGTTCACATCCCCACAGTCTGAAAAACATCCATGAACCACGACTCTGCCCATTATCAAACTTCCCATCCACACTGACCCACTCCCTGTAATACTGTGAGCTTTAATCTGATCAACAAGCCTCCTGCCCGGCATCTTATCAAACACTTTTTAACAATCCATCTTCACAACATCCATTGCATTTTATCACCACACTGTGTTATTTCCTCCAATAATCCCTGCTGTCTGTCCTGAATTAATCCATTTTATCCCTACACTGTGTTATTTCCTCCAATATTCCCTGCTGTCTGTCCTGAATTATCCATTTTATCCCGACACTGTGTTATTTCCTCCAATAATCCCTGCTGTCTGTCCTGAATTAATCCATTTTATCCCTACACTGTGTTATTTCCTCCAATATTCCCTGCTGTCTGTCCTGAATTAATCCATTTCATCCCTACACTGTGTTATTTCCTCCAATAGTCCCTGCTGTCTGTCCTGAATTAATCCATTTTATCCCTACACTGTGTTATTTCCTCCAATAATCCCTGCTGTCTGTCCTGAATTAATCCATTTTATCCCTACACTGTGTTATTTCCTCCAATAATCCCTGCTGTCTGTCCTCAATTAATCCATTTTATCCCTACACTGTGTTATTTCCTCCAATATTCCCTGCTGTCTGTCCTGAATTAATCCATTTTATCCCTACACTGTGTTATTTCCTCCAATAATCCCTGCTGTCTGTCCTGAATTAATCCATTTTATCCCTACACTGTGTTATTTCCTCCAATATTCCCTGCTGTCTATCCTGAATTAATCCATTTTATCCCTACACTGTGTTATTTCCTCCAATATTCCCTGCTGTCTGTCCTGAATTAATCCATTTTATCCCTACACTGTGTTATTTCCTCCAATAATCCCTGCTGTCTGTCCTGAATTAATCCATTTTATCCCTACACTGTGTTATTTCCTCCAATATTCCCTGCTGTCTGTCCTGAATTAATACATTTTATCCCTACACTGTGTTATTTCCTCCAATAATCCCTGCTGTCTGTCCTGAATTCATCCATTTTATCCCTACACTGTGTTATTTCCTCCAATAATCCCTGCTGTCTGTCCTGAATTAATCCATTTTATCCCTACACTGTGTTATTTCCTCCAATATTCCCTGCTGTCTGTCCTGAATCAATCCATTTTATCCCTACACTGTGTTATTTCCTCCAATAATCCCTGCTGTCTGTCCTGAATTAATCCATTTTATCCCTACACTGTGTTATTTCCTCCAATATTCCCTGCTGTCTGTCCTGAATTAATCCATTTTATCCCTACACTGTGTTATTTCCTCCAATAATCCCTGCTGTCTGTCCTGAATTAATCCATTTTATCCCTACACTGTGTTATTTCCTCCAATATTCCCTGCTGTCTGTCCTGAATTAATCCATTTTATCCCTACACTGTGTTATTTCCTCCAATAATCCCTGCTGTCTGTCCTGAATTAATCCATTTTATCCCTACACTGTGTTATTTCCTCCAATATTCCCTGCTGTCTGTCCTGAATTAATCCATTTTATCCCTACACTGTGTTATTTCCTCCAATATTCCCTGCTGTCTGTCCTGAATTAATCCATTTTATCCCTACACTGTGTTATTTCCTCCAATAATCCCTGCTGTCTGTCCTGAATTAATCCATTTTATCCCTACACTGTGTTATTTCCTCCAATATTCCCTGCTGTCTGTCCTGAATTAATCCATTTTATCCCTACACTGTGTTATTTCCTCCAATAATCCCTGCTGTCTGTCCTGAATTAATCCATTTTATCCCTACACTGTGTTATTTCCTCCAATATTCCCTGCTGTCTGTCCTGAATTAATCCATTTTATCCCTACACTGTGTTATTTCCTCCAATAATCCCTGCTGTCTGTCCTGAATTAATCCATTTTATCCCTACACTGTGTTATTTCCTCCAATATTCCCTGCTGTCTGTCCTGAATTAATCCATTTTATCCCTACACTGTGTTATTTCCTCCAATATTCCCTGCTGTCTGTCCTGAATTAATCCATTTTATCCCTACACTGTGTTATTTCCTCCAATAATCCCTGCTGTCTGTCCTGAATTAATCCATTTTATCCCTACACTGTGTTATTTCCTCCAATATTCCCTGCTGTCTGTCCTGAATTAATACATTTTATCCCTACACTGTGTTATTTCCTCCAATAATCCCTGCTGTCTGTCCTGAATTAATCCATTTTATCCCTACACTGTGTTATTTCCTCCAATAATCCCTGCTGTCTGTCCTGAATTAATCCATTTTATCCCTACACTGTGTTATTTCCTCCAATAATCCCTGCTGTCTGTCCTGAATTAATCCATTTTATCCCTACACTGTGTTATTTCCTCCAATAATCCCTGCTGTCTGTCCTGAATTAATCCATTTTATCCCTACACTGTGTTATTTCCTCCAATATTCCCTGCTGTCTGTCCTGAATTAATCCATTTTATCCCGACACTGTGTTATTTCCTCCAATAATCCCTGCTGTCTGTCCTGAATTAATCCATTTTATCCCTACACTGTGTTCTTTCCTCCAATATTCCCTGCTGTCTGTCCTGAATTGATCCATTTTATCCCTACACTGTGTTATTTCCTCCAATAATCCCTGCTGTCTGTCCTGAATTAATCCATTTTATCCCTACACTGTGTTATTTCCTACAATATTCCCTGCTGTCTGTCCTGAATTAATCCATTTTATCCCTACACTGTGTTATTTCCTCCAATATTCCCTGCTGTCTGTCCTGAATTAATCCATTTTATCCCTACACTGTGTTATTTCCTCCAATAATCCCTGCTGTCTGTCCTGAATTAATCCATTTTATCCCTACACTGTGTTATTTCCTCCAATAATCCCTGCTGTCTGTCCTGAATTAATCCATTTTATCCCTACACTGTGTTATTTCCTCCAATAATCCCTGCTGTCTGTCCTGAATTAATCCATTTTATCCCTACACTGTGTTATTTCCTCCAATATTCCCTGCTGTCTGTCCTGAATTAATCCATTTTATCCCTACACTGTGTTATTTCCTCCAATAATCCCTGCTGTCTGTCCTGAATTAATCCATTTTATCCCGACACTGTGTTATTTCCTCCAATATTCCCTGCTGTCTGTCCTGAATTAATCCATTTTATCCCTACACTGTGTTATTTCCTCCAATATTCCCTGCTGTCTGTCCTGAATTAATCCATTTTATCCCTACACTGTGTTATTTCCTCCAATAATCCCTGCTGTCTGTCCTGAATTAATCCATTTTATCCCTACACTGTGTTATTTCCTCCAAAATTCCCTGCTGTCTGTCCTGAATTAATCCATTTTATCCCTACACTGTGTTATTTCCTCCAATAATCCCTGCTGTCTGTCCTGAATTAATCCATTTTATCCGTACACTGTGTTATTTCCTCCAATAATCCCTGCTGTCTGTCCTGAATTAATCCATTTTATCCCTACACTGTGTTATTTCCTCCAATAATCCCTGCTGTCTGTCCTGAATTAATCCATTTTATCCGTACACTGTGTTATTTCCTCCAATAATCCCTGCTGTCTGTCCTGAATTAATCCATTTTATTCCTACACTGTGTTATTCCCTCCAATAATCCCTGCTGTCTGTCCTGAATTAATCCATTTTATCCCTACACTGTGTTATTTCCTCCAATAATCCCTGCTGTCTGTCCTGAATTAATCCATTTTATCCCTACACTGTGTTATTCCCTCCAATAATCCCTGCTGTCTGTCCTGAATTAATCCATTTTATCCCTACACTGTGTTATTTCCTCCAATAATCCCTGCTGTCTGTCCTGAATTAATCCATTTTATCCCCACACCGTGTTATTTCCTCCAATAATCCCTGCTGTCTGTCCTGAATTAATCCATTTTATCCCTACACTGTGTTATTTCCTCCAATAATCCCTGCTGTCTGTCCTGAATTAATCCATTTTATCCCTACACTGTGTTATTTCCTCCAATATTCCCTGCTGTATGTCCTGAATTAATCCATTTTATCCCTACACTGTGTTATTTCCTCCAATATTCCCTGCTGTCTGTCCTGAATTAATCCATTTTATCCCTACACTGTGTTATTTCCTCCAATAATCCCTGCTGTCTGTCCTGAATTAATCCATTTTATCCCTACACTGTGTTATTTCCTCCAATATTCCCTGCTGTATGTCCTGAATTAATCCATTTTATCCCTACACTGTGTTATTTCCTCCAATAATCCCTGCTGTCTGTCCTGAATTAATCCATTTTATCCGTACACTGTGTTATTTCATCCAATAATCCCTGCTGTCTGTCCTGAATTAATCCATTTTATCCCTACACTGTGTTATTCCCTCCAATAATCCCTGCTGTCTGTCCTGAATTAATCCATTTTATCCCTACACTGTGTTATTTCCTCCAATAATCCCTGCTGTCTGTCCTGAATTAATCCATTTTATCCCTACACTGTGTTATTTCCTCCAATAATCCCTGCTGTCTGTCCTGAATTAATCCATTTTATCCCCACACTGTGTTATTTCCTCCAATAATCCCTGCTGTCTGTCCTGAATTAATCCATTTTATCCCTACACTGTGTTATTTCCTCCAATAATCCCTGCTGTCTGTCCTGAATTAATCCATTTTATCCCCACACCGTGTTATTTCCTCCAATAATCCCTGCTGTCTGTCCTGAATTAATCCATTTTATCCCTACACTGTGTTATTTCCTCCAATAATCCCTGCTGTCTGTCCTGAATTAATCCATTTTATCCCTACACTGTGTTATTTCCTCCAATATTCCCTGCTGTCTGTCCTGAATTAATCCATTTTATCCCTACACTGTGTTATTTCCTCCAATAATCCCTGCTGTCTGTCCTGAATTAATCCATTTTATCCCTACACTGTGTTATTTCCTCCAATATTCCCTGCTGTCTGTCCTGAATTAATCCATTTTATCCCTACACTGTGTTATTTCCTCCAATATTCCCTGCTGTCTGTCCTGAATTAATCCATTTTATCCCTACACTGTGTTATTTCCTCCAATAATCCCTGCTGTCTGTCCTGAATTAATCCATTTTATCCCTACACTGTGTTATTTCCTCCAATATTCCCTGCTGTCTGTCCTGAATTAATCCATTTTATCCCTACACTGTGTTATTTCCTCCAATAATCCCTGCTGTCTGTCCTGAATTAATCCATTTTATCCCTACACTGTGTTATTCCCTCCAATATTCCCTGCTGTCTGTCCTGAATTAATACATTTTATCCCTACACTGTGTTATTTCCTCCAATATTCCCTGCTGTCTGTCCTGAATTAATCCATTTTATCCCTACACTGTGTTATTTCCTCCAATAATCCCTGCTGTCTGTCCTGAATTAATCCATTTTATCCCATACTGTGTTATTTCCTCCAATATTCCCTGCTGTCTGTCCTGAATTAATCCATTTTATCCCTACACTGTGTTATTTCCTCCAATAATCCCTGCTGTCTGTCCTGAATTAATCCATTTTATCCCTACACTATGTTATTTCCTCCAATATTCCCTGCTGTCTGTCCTGAATTAATCCATTTTATCCCTACACTGTGTTATTTCCTCCAATAATCCCTGCTGTCTGTCCTGAATTAATCCATTTTATCCCTACACTGTGTTATTTCCTCCAATATTCCCTGCTGTCTGTCCTGAATTGATCCATTTTATCCCTACACTGTTTTATTTCCTCCAATAATCCCTGCTGTCTGTCCTGAATTAATCCATTTTATCCCTACACTGTGTTATTTCCTCCAATATTCCCTGCTGTCTGTCCTGAATTAATCCATTTGATCCCTACACTGTGTTATTTCCTCCAATAATCCCTGCTGTCTGTCCTGAATTAATCCATTTTATCCCTACACTGTGTTATTTCCTCCAATAATCCCTGCTGTCTGTCCTGAATTAATCCATTTTATCCCTACACTGTGTTATTTCCTCCAATAATCCCTGCTGTCTGTCCTGAATTAATCCATTTTATCCCTACACTGTGTTATTTCCTCCAATATTCCCTGCTGTCTGTCCTGAATTAATCCGTTTTATCCCTACACTCTGTTATTTCCTCCAATATTCCCTGCTGTCTGTCCTGAATTAATCCATTTTATCCCTACACTGTGTTATTTACTCCAATATTCCCTGCTGTCTGTCCTGAATTAATCCATTTTATCCCTACACTGTGTTATTTCTTCCAATATTCCCTGCTGTCTGTCCTGAATTAATCCATTTTATCCCGACACTGTGTTATTTCCTCCAATATTCCCTGCTGTCTGTCCTGAATTAATCCATTTTATCCCTACACTGTGTTATTTCCTCCAATAATCCCTGCTGTCTTTCCTGAATTAATCCATTTTATCCCTACACTGTGTTATTCCCTCCAATATTTCCTGCTGTCTGTCCTGAATTAATCCATTTTATCCCTACACTGTGTTATTTCCTCCAATAATCCCTGCTGTCTGTCCTGAATTAATCCATTTTATCCATACACTGTGTTATTTCCTCCAATAATCCCTGCTGTCTGTCCTGAATTAATCCATTTTATCCCTACACTGTGTTATTCCCTCCAATAATCCCTGCTGTCTGTCCTGAATTAATCCATTTTATCCATACACTGTGTTATTTCCTCCAATAATCCCTGCTGTCTGTCCTGAATTAATCCATTTTATCCCTACACTGTGTTATTCCCTCCAATAATCCCTGCTGTCTGTCCTGAATTAATACATTTGATCCCTACACTGTGTTATTCCCTCCAATATTCCCTGCTGTCTGTCCTGAATTAATCCATTTTATCCCTCCACTGTGTTATTCCCTCCAATATTCCCTGCTGTCTGTCCTGAATTAATCCATTTTATCCCTACACTGTGTTATTTCCTCCAATATTCCCTGCTGTCTGTCCTGAATTAATCCATTTTATCCCTACACTGTGTTATTTCCTCCAACAATCCCTGCTGTCTGTCCTGAATTAATCCATTTTATCCCTACACTGTGTTATTTCCTCCAACAATCCCTGCTGTCTGTCCTGAATTAATCCATTTTATCCCTACACTGTGTTATTTCCTCCAACAATCCCTGCTGTCTGTCCTGAATTAATCCATTTTATCCCTACACTGTGTTATTTCCTCCAATAATCCCTGCTGTCTGTCCTGAATTAATCCATTTTATCCCTACACTGTGTTATTTCCTCCAATAATCCCTGCTGTCTGTCCTGAATTAATCCATTTTATCACCACACTGTGTTATTCCCTCCAATATTCCCTGCTGTCTGTCCTGAATTAATCCATTTTATCCCTACACTGTGTTATTTCCTCCAATAATCCCTGCTGTCTGTCCTGAATTAATCCATTTTATCCCTACACTGTGTTATTTCCTCCAATAATCCCTGCTGTCTGTCCTGAATTAATCCATTTTATCCCTACACTGTGTTATTTCCTCCAATATTCCCTGCTGTCTGTCCTGAATTAATCCATTTTATCCCTACACTGTGTTATTTCCTCCAATAATCCCTGCTGTCTTTCCTGAATTAATCCATTTTATCCCTACACTGTGTTATTTCCTCCAATATTCCCTGCTGTCTGTCCTGAATTAATCCATTTTATCCCTACACTGTGTTATTTCCTCCAATAATCCCTGCTGTCTGTCCTGAATTAATCCATTTTATCCATACACTGTGTTATTTCCTCCAATAATCCCTGCTGTCTGTCCTGAATTAATCCATTTTATTCCTACACTGTGTTATTCCCTCCAATAATCCCTGCTGTCTGTCCTGAATTAATCCATTTTATCCCTACACTGTGTTATTCCCTCCAATAATCCCTGCTGTCTGTCCTGAATTAATCCATTTTATCCCTACACTGTGTTATTCCCTCCAATAATCCCTGCTGTCTGTCCTGAATTAATCCATTTTATCCCTACACTGTGTTATTCCCTCCAATATTCCCTGCTGTCTGTCCTGAATTAATCCATTTTATCCCTCCACTGTGTTATTCCCTCCAATATTCCCTGCTGTCTGTCCTGAATTAATCCATTTTATCCCTACACTGTGTTATTCCCTCCAATATTCCCTGCTGTCTGTCCTGAATTAATCCATTTTATCCCTACACTGTGTTATTTCCTCCAACAATCCCTGCTGTCTGTCCTGAATTAATCCATTTTATCCCTACACTGTGTTATTTCCTCCAATATTCCCTGCTGTCTGTCCTGAATTAATCCATTTTATCCCTACACTGTGTTATTTCCTCCAACAATCCCTGCTGTCTGTCCTGAATTAATCCATTTTATCCCTACACTGTGTTATTTCCTCCAATATTCCCTGCTGTCTGTCCTGAATTAATCCATTTTATCCCTACACTGTGTTATTTCCTCCAACAATCCCTGCTGTCTGTCCTGAATTAATCCATTTTATCCCTACACTGTGTTATTTCCTCCAACAATCCCTGCTGTCTGTCCTGAATTAATCCATTTTATCCCTACACTGTGTTATTTCCTCCAATAATCCCTGCTGTCTGTCCTGAATTAATCCATTTTATCCCTACACTGTGTTATTCCCTCCAATAATCCCTGCTGTCTGTCCTGAATTAATCCATTTTATCCCTACACTGTGTTATTTCCTCCAATAATCCCTGCTGTCTGTCCTGAATTAATCCATTTTATCCCTACACTGTGTTATTCCCTCCAATAATCCCTGCTGTCTGTCCTGAATTAATCCATTTTATCCCTACACTGTGTTATTCCCTCCAATATTCCCTGCTGTCTGTCCTGAATTAATCCATTTTATCCCTACACTGTGTTATTCCCTCCAATATTCCCTGCTGTCTGTCCTGAATTAATCCATTTTATCCCTACACTGTGTTATTTCCTCCAATATTCCCTGCTGTCTGTCCTGAATTAATCCATTTTATCCCTACACTGTGTTATTCCCTCCAATAATCCCCGCTGTCTGTCCTGAATTAATCCATTTTATCCCTACACTGTTATTCCCTCCAATATTCCCTGCTGTCTGTCCTGAATTAATCCATTTTATCCCTACACTGTGTTATTCCCTCCAATATTCCCTCCTCTTTGTCCTTTATTAAAGTCCAGTTTTTTCCCTCGAGTTTGACATCAATCAGGTTTAAAATTGATGCAGAGTTTCAGCCAATGAGGGAGATCCGGGCTCAGCCCCGCCCACTCGGTGCCGCAAGTCCCGCCCCTCACCCACTCCGATTGGTTGGAGGACCAACCGCCCTCTCGGTCCTCCAGCCCCTCTCCGCTCTTCCTATTGGTCCGGAGCTCCCGTCAATCACCCGGGCAGTGTGAGCTGAGCATGCGCGGCCGGTGGTGAGTGAGGCCGAGATCGTGTCGGCAACAGGTGAGAGATGGGCGGGGGGAGCGGGTTAATAAACCCCGGGGGAGGGGGCGGGGGCTTCACAAACCCCGAGTGCGGCCCCGGGCCCGAATATCAAACAGTGAACATTCTCCTCTCTCTCTCTACACTCCGGGGGCTCCGGTTTAGATCAGACCCGAAACTCAACACACGGCCCGCGGCCTCCGAGCATGCGCAGTGTCAGCGTCAAACCTCGTGACTCATCGAATCAGGGAGCGTCTGTAAATGAAGGAAAATGGTGATCGGTCAGGGAGCGTCTGTAAATGAAGGAGAAATGTAGATCGGTCAGGGAGCGTCTGTAAATGAAGGAGAAATGTAGATCGGTCAGGGAGCGTCTGTAAATGAAGGAAAATGGTGATCGGTCAGGGAGTGTCTGTCAATGAAGGAGAAATGGTGATCGGTCAGGGAGCGTCTGTAAATGAATTAGAAATGTTGTTCGGTCAGGGAGCGTCTGTAAATGAAGGAGAAATGGTGATCTCTGTATCTTCAGTCATCCAGGGAGCTCGAGCTTTGGATGCTGTTCCTTTCCTCCTCGTGGGAATCTGTCTACTCTGTACCCAAACCAACTCCTCCTTGAAGGCCTCCCATTGTTCAATTACTGTTCTGCCTGCCAATTTTTGATTCCAATCCACACGGAGAAGATCCCTTTTTAACTCATGAAATTCGCCCTCATCCAGTTCAGAATTTTCACATTTGACTGTCCCCTGTCCTTTTCCATAACTGTTCTGAACCGAATGAGATTATGATCACTGCTGCCCCAATGAAACATGCTCCACCTGCCCCACTTCATTCTCCACACCGAGCCCACTGCTGTCCTCACATTCACTCTCTCACACTGTCTCTCTCACTGTCTCTCTCTCACACTGTCTCTCTCTCACACTCTCTCTCTCTCACACTCTCTCTCTCTCACACTCTCTCTCTCTCACACTCTCTCTCTCTCACACTCTCTCTCTCACACTCTCTCTCTCTCACACTCTCTCTCTCACACTCACTCTCTCACACTCACTCTCTCACCCTTTCAATCACGGTTTAGGGCCACTGAAAGATGATGCGATGGGTTTGGATTTCAGCACAGGGAGGAGGGAGAGTGTGTGGGACAGGGGATTTTCAGCTTTGAGTAATGAGAGAGGAAATAATGTTCCATAGAAAGTAGAGTTATCTGATCTGAATTTCTATCCTGTACTTACAGTGATAACTTTTTTCAACTCCTTTTACAGGGGAGGATTTACAGAGGGAAACTCAAACCAAAGATCACGTCAAGATCTGACAGAGTCACTCGATTCATCAGGACCTGAATATCATCGGCCTTTGAATGTGGAAGGAGAAATGTTTGTCTGTTCTATCCGTGGGAGAAGATTTCAAACATCAGTGTGAGTGGAAAAGCACCGAGACACACACACCCGAGTGAGAGTGTTCCAGTGCACTGACTGTGGAAAGAGCTTTAACCAGTTACACAGCCTGAAAAAACATCACACCATTCACAGCGGGGAGAAACCGTACACGTGTTCTGTGTGTGGACGAGGCTTCAACTGATCGTCCAACCTGGAGAGACACAAGGACACCCAGACCATGGAGAAACAGTGGAAATGTGGGGACTGTGGGAAGGGATTCAATTACCCTTCAGAGCTGGATACTCATCGACGCCGTCACACTGGGGAGAGGCCGTTCACCTGCTCCATGTGTGGGAAGGGATTCACTCAGTCATCCGGCCTCCTGACACACCAGCGAGTTCACACTGATGAGAGACCTTTTAAATGTTCTGACTGTGAGAAGAGGTTTAAATGCAAAAGGAATCTGCTGGAACACCAACGCACTCACACTGGGGAGAGGCCGTTCACCTGCTCCGTGTGTGGGAAGGGATTCACTCAGTCATCCAACCTGCTGACACACCAGCGAGTTCACACTGATGAGAGACCTTTTAAATGTTCTGACTGTGAGAAGAGCTTTAAAAGCAAAATTGAACTGCTGAAACACCAACGCACTCACACTGGGGAGAGGCCGTTCACCTGCTCCGTGTGTGGGAAGGGATTCACTCGGTCATCACACTTTCTGTCACACCAGCGAGTTCACACTGGGAAGAGGCCGTTCACTTGCTCAGTGTGTGGGAAGGGATTCGGTCATTCATCCACCTTGCTGACACACCAGCGAGTTCACAATGGGGAGAGGCCGTTCTCCTGCTCCATGTGTGGGAAGGGATTCACTCAGTCATCCAACCTGCTGACACACCAGCGAGTTCACACTGATGAGAGACCTTTTAAATGTTCTGACTGTGAGAAGAGCTTTAAAAGCAAAATTGAACTGCTGAAACACCAACGCACTCACACTGGGGAGAGGCCGTTCACCTGCTCCGTGTGTGGGAAGGGATTCACTCAGTCATCACACTTTCGGTCACACCAGCGAGTTCACACTGGGGAGAGGCCGTTCACCTGCTCCGTGTGTGGGAAGGGATTCGCTCATTCATCGAACCTGCTGAAACACCAGCGAGTTCACACTGGGGAGAGGCCGTTCACCTGCTCCGTGTGTGGGAAAGGATTCGCTCATTCATCGGCCCTGCTGACACACCAGCGACTTCACACTGATGAGAGACCTTTTAAATGTTCTGACTGTGAGAAGAGGTATAAAAGCAAATTTAATCTGCTGACACACCAACGCACCCACACTGGGGAGGGGCCTTTCACCTGCTCAGTGTGTGGGAAGGGATTCACTTGGTCATCCACCCTGCTGAAACACCAGCGAGTTCACACTGAGAGACCTTCAAATGTTCTGACTGTGGGAAGAGATTTAAAATCAGAAACGAACTGCTGAGACATCGACGCACTCACACTGGGGAGAGACTTTTCACCTGCTCCGTGTGTGGGAAGAGATTCACTCGAT
The DNA here is from genome assembly GCF_035084215.1 of Heptranchias perlo. Taxonomy (NCBI): domain Eukaryota; kingdom Metazoa; phylum Chordata; class Chondrichthyes; order Hexanchiformes; family Hexanchidae; genus Heptranchias; species Heptranchias perlo. The sequence continues at coordinate 313,480 of NW_027139294.1, read as the reverse complement.
CATCCCACCTTCTGAAACATTAACTTGTTCACACTATTGAGTGACCTTTTCATGCAGTGACTGTGAGAAGAGCTTAAAAGCAGAAATGAACTGCTGACACATCAACGCATGCCCATTGGTTGAGAGACTGTTCACCTGCTCCGTGTGTGGGAAGGGATTCACTCAGTCATCACACGTGCTGAGACACCAGCGAGTTCACGAAATGAGCAGGTCCAACGAGCCGGTCTGTAACACAGGCCAATGACTCAGTGCAGCTCGTTACCCAGTCACTGGGCTCCGTTATAGCCTCTCCTGTCAGTAACACACAAAGAGAAATTGTAAATCTGAAACAGAAAGAGATAATGTATAACACTTCATATCAACCACCAGTTTTTCCCTCTTTCCGGCTTTTAAAACAATCTGTTTCACAGTTTGTCAAACCCGAAACAGCCTCTGGGATTTGCTGATTGAGAATTTCAGTGGAAATTGGGACCGTCACTAAGTATCGGAACAAATATCCCCGCTGAGGTTTCGGGATTGTTACTGGTTTATTTATATCAGTGAGTGACCGATTTTAAACTAGGTGAGGGTCTAAACCTAAGGTAAGAGCCTGGGATGGACAAGAGATTCTTCAATGTATCAAGTTAAATTACACTGATTCCACCAACACTGGACATCACATCCCTCAAACATTGTTACCTGTTACTGTATAAAACTGGTGAGGGTGGAAATGAGAAATAACTGAGAAAAACTTCATTGTATCAAAGTTAATTCTGATCATTATTATTATACAAACATTCTACAGCCTATCCCTTAAAAAGGACCCAATATCAAACCAGTCCCCAGTCCTTGGGCCTGTGCCTATGTTGTGATTTGCACCCGCTTCTGACTGACTTGGTATCAGACGCACTCCCGTCAACAGTAAACGGATGGAGCCGGATCCATAAGAGAAAAATGAGGACCGACCTCCGCGGTTCTCCCAGAGTGCGGGAGGCGGAGTAACAGCAGCAGACAGAGAGATCTCTCTAAACCAGCCGCTGCCGCCGGAGAGAAGCGAGTCCCGTTCCGAGCCGTGTCTGTCAGGCGCCCGCTGACCCTCTCTTCACTGAAGGGGACCGATTCAGCACCAACTCACACACCCACCATTGGATCATTGAATCACCTTCAACACCTGAATTACATCACCACTTAATCCTCGAAACACGAGGAAATACAAACCTTGTCCACGCAACTTGCCCTCGTAATGTAACCATTTTAGCCCCGGTATCATTCTGGTCTTTCTGCGCTGCACCTCCTGCAAGGCCAATATATCCTTCCTGAGGTCTGGTGCCCAGGACTGAATGCCGTACTCTAAATGTGGCCTCAACAGAGTTTATAGAATTGTCACATAAATTCCACCCTTTTGATTTCCAGTTCCCTTGAGATAAAGGCCGACATTCCATTAGCCATTTTAATTATTTTTTGCACCTGTCTGCCAACTCTTCCTGATTTCCCGAAGTATCTCTGCTCACCCCCAGTTCCTGGCTTCTCACCATTTTGAAAATACTCTGATTTATCTTGCTTCGGGCCAAAGTGGATGGCCTCACATTTCCCCAGATTGAAACTTTGAACAGTCTGGGGCTCTTTTGTATCGAAAAGAGAAGGCTGAGGGTGACCTGATACAGGACTTTAAGATTATGCAAGGGTTTGATCGGTCAGATGTAGATAAGGTGTTTGTACTTTTGGGAGTGGGGATGTGAGAACTTAGGGCCATGAATATAAAAGTCATCAATAAATCCAATCTGGCATTCAAGAGAAACATATTTATCCAGAGAGGCGTTAGAATGTGCAGCTCGCTCCCACAAGGAGTAGTTAAGGCGAATCGCATGGATGCATTTACGGTGAAGCGAGATAAACACATGGAGGAGAAAGGAATATTCAGGTTTGCTCATCGGGTTAGATGAAGAGGGATTGGAGGAGGCTCGTCTGCAGCATAAACACCGGTATAGTCTCGTTGGGTCGAATTGCCTGTTTCTGTGATGTACATTCGATGTAATTCTATGTAAGCTCCATCTGACACAGTTTTACCAACTCACTGAATCTATCAATTTCCTTTTATAACTTTATGCTCCCATCTACACTACTCACTGCGCCAAACTTGGTGTCGTCGACAAACCTGGATATACCGCTCTCTATTCCTTTATCTGCCTCATTTATGCAGATCCCTGGGGGACACCACTAATCAAATCCTGTCAATTTGAGTACATACCCATTAACCCTACTCTCTGTCCCCAACTCCAAACCAACTCCCTCCCCATGTCAATCGGTTGCTTTGAATTCCACATGTTCTCATTTCTGTTAACAGTCTCTGATGTTAAACCTTATCGAATCCCTCTGGAAGTCAATATACACATAACACCCATAGACACTCCATTATTTACCACATTAGTTACATCTTCAAAAAGGTCAACTCGTTTTGTTAGACTTGACTTACACTTTACAAATCCATGCTGGCTCTCTCTGATCAATTCATGTTTATCCAAGTGCTCAGTCATTCTTTCCCTAATAACAGATACTGGTAACTTCCCCACAACAGACGTCAGACTAATAGGTCTATAATTTCCTGCTTTATCTCTCCTACCCTTCGTATAAAACGGAATGACATTGGCAATTTTTTCAATCCATGGAACAATTCCTGAATCAAGAGAGTTTTGAACGATCATGACTAAAGCATGTACAATTTCCTCACCTATTCCCCTTAGTCCCCTGGGATGGTAAACATCAGGCCCTGGAGATTTGTCTATCTTAATCTAATTATTTTCTCCAATACCATTATTTTACTTACACCGAATCCCCTTGATTTATTTTCAGTTTTCCTCGTGCCTCTGGTACATTATCCTCATGATTTTCTGTGAGTGTTTAGCAAGTCTGCCATTTCCTGAATTTCAATTACAATATCACCCCTATCCATCTTTAAGGGCCCACATTACTCTTCGTCACCCTTCTTTCTCTTAATATACGTGTAAAAACCTTGAAAGTTGTCCTTAATTTCACTCACAAGTTTTTCTCGTTTTCCCTCTTTGCACCTTTTACGATTTTTTTTTCGTTTCAGCACCACAATAAACAACTCTTCACTGTGAAATTTGCTCAATTAGTTCTTCAGTGTCAGAGCGAGAATTGTCCATCCCTAATTTATTTAAAGTAACAAACACAAGCACAAATATTCATTCGTGTATCAAAGCACTGATGGACACAGAAAGATAAACACAGCTTGAAACGCAGTCAGTATCGGGATTCACAGGGAAACGGGCAAGTGAAATAGACAAAGATCAAACAGTCTGAGCCCCCAACAGAATGTGACGTGTAGCTGATAGATATTAATGAGAGGAGGTGGGAAATGATCCCATGACTTGGCTCTGTGGCTCAGTTGGTTAAAGCACTTGTCCAGTAAACAAGAGATCCTGGGTTCAACTCCCAGCGGTGCCTTTGTTCAATTCATGGTGTTCAGTGAATTTTGGAAGGAAAAACGCACAGTGTGGTGTTTGTGTTTTGTGCAGGAGCCAACACGGAACTGATCAGGAAGTCTCTTCAAAAATGCCTTTTCATTATACAGACAGCCCTCTCATAGAATGTGTCCGTAACACGTTCTTGTTTCTGGGCTCGTTGAGTTCGGGGTATAATTCTCAATTCGAGGTTCATACCCTGGAGAATCCCTAATTTAACCCTAGACTTTTGATCTTGAGCTGCGGTTCAAACTTTGCAAAGAGAAAAATAAATCCCCAAATCACTCCCTGAATCTCAAGCACTTTCGGAAGAAGTTCAGTTCAAAGAATCAGGAATTTAAAGGCACCTCAATGACCTGCACTTTCATTGCATTCGACCTTGAAACCGCTCTGGGCTTTCATCTCACTGAAGCAGAGTGTGGCGGCTCTGTATCTGTGAGCATGTCGGTGACGAGGTTCGCTCTGATATTGGTCGCTTTCAATTTTTAAGATCTCGCCAAGCTCAGGGAAAAGAAACCGAGAATCGAATTTTCCCTGTAAGTGATGAATTGAAGGGATTGGTGCTCCAAGCAGATCTGGAAAATTCACAGTGCGGTCGCTCAGGAATTCCAAATCCACCCTCTGGCCACTCGGCGATCATATTAACTGAGCTTTACTCTGGCCCAGTGTCACCACGCTGAAATCGAGTATTTCTCCGGCACGTTTCTCTTAACTTCACAGTTGCTGCTTTAAGAGTGAAGACCGGCTTTTGGATTTTCACTCCTGCAAGCTCCAACTCTTGATTTTGTAAAAGTAAACTGACAGTAGACAGCTGTTATATTGGTCACTGCAGCCTCAAGGTTTAGCTCAGTGAATTACTGATTTAGCGGATGATTTTTCCACCTGACTCGGTGGCGCAATCGGTTGGCGCAAAAGTTTGATGATTCGAGTCCTTATTTTATTTTTCCTCAGGATTCATCGTATCAAAATTCCAGGGTTTCAATGTGTGTTTTGTCTGCAAGAAAATGTACCGTGATCATTGCCGGCTGAGCAGGGCTGATATTCCACCATTTACCCTCCAGTCGGAAATCAGGCACATGAATCATATAAAGGAATGGAACATTGGCTTCACGGAAATCACAATTCATCTTGAGACAAGCCCCCGAAAGGCCCGAAGGGAGGTCACACTCGCAGTAGGAGAGCTGGTTCACTGTGACAGAGAGATTACTGTAGTGAGTGAGACCAGACTGTTTCTATTTTCAGAGAATAAATGTCACACCCTTTATTTTGGAAAAGCAAAACGGTGGGGATTTTTGTCATAGCCCGATGCCTTTCGTGTCGTATCAGATGTTCCTCGTTGCGTTACTTTCATCTTCATCGGAGTACCGGTTCGGGCGTTCCTGTGATAAACGGCGACAATTGCCTGTTAATGTTAAATTTAACAACGGCTGCACTGAGCTTTTAATCGCACTCTTAAGATCCAGTCTGTAAAATGATGAAATTTCATCACATGCAAAGCACAAAAATCTTATTAAAGTTTTGTCTGTCTGTCTCTCGGTAACCATGTCGGCATCTCCTTCAGTCTGAAACAGAACGTTATTGGTTGATTAATGGTGATCAAAACAGTCATTCAACTACGAACAGGGTTTAATTAGCTTCATGTAATTATTTATCAAGTTCATAACTCTTGTTAAATTTAATTCTCTGACTGGGAATGGAACCACGCGGTGATGGGAGCACTGAATTTTAACCACCAGTCCATCGGGGAGCTCCCAGGATTGAGCACCAGACACTATGGAACTGATGACATTTATTTTTCTTTCACTCTTCCGTGATTCATTCAGCTCTGTGTTTATTCTCAGGCCTCTTATCTCTCCCTTCTTTTCAGCTTCTGACTGCGGATATTCCTCTGGTCAAATATGAATAATATAGAATATCTCACAGCCCCGCTATATTTGCTCCTTCTCTGTACAGTTCTGTACAAAATCAAACTGTAGGCAGATACCGACAGTGTCGCTCCCTCACTCCCCACAGGAGCAGCAGGAGATGACACTTTAAACTGCCAGTTGCTTCAAACGATGCCCGATAGACCTGTGTTGCCTTGGAGTTTTCCCAGGAGCTGCATTGATTCGGTGTGTGAATTTTGGAAATGGAAACATGTCCATCAGCAGCTTGTGGGAGTATTTTCCCTCACTTTCCATTCCATGTCCATGCCTGCTTGCACTTGGTGCTGTCATTGCCTGAACATCACCTTCTGTCCCGATAGTCGTTCGAACAGAAAATGCCATTTTGTGCGAGCAGCTTGTCTGACACAAAAATGACCTGAATTACAAAGGGGCAAGTGGGAAAGGCCGCGTTGGTCTGCTTGTTCACAGCAAAGAATTTTCAGCGTTACCTTGTGGTTCAGTGTTTAGGATTTGGAGCTTTCATCACCACGGCAACGGTTCGATTGGTGTCTGTCTCAACATCTGCATATTATCCACTCTACCATAAGTGGACTGGACTCAAATTGCTGATTTTTCACTGTGAGGGTGAAGAGACATAAATGTGTGGACATTAGTTACGAATTCATCAGCTGGGTTGCACCTTTGCTTCTCCCCCCGTCTCAGTCTTTCCATCTTTACCCTTCACTGCCGGTGTTCCAGGTTCGATCATCCGTGGCCGTTCAACGAAGCCTGAGAAGTCCATGAGGGAAAAACACAGAGAGTCAAGAGACAGAGACAAGGTGGGATCAAAGTATAGGAAGAAATAGGATCAATGTCAAGTTCTGCGAACGGGCAGAATTTAAGATGGAGCTTGGGAGAGATTCCTTCACGTGTCTCGCAATTTTGCAAGAGACCATTGGGCTCCGAATTAAAAGCATGAGCCGCGCTGGAGAGTCTCTCTGAGAGAGGGAATGCGGTTCGTCAACTCCAGTTCACATTTATTTGAGCAGTGAACATAACTTTTAGCAATAGTGCTGTCAGCAGGATTCGAACCTATGCAGGAAAATCCCATTCGAATTTTAAGTCCAACGCCTTAACCACTCGGCCATCGCAGCCACAGTTATTTATGCTGCACGGCTGTAAATCAGAATGTGTAGGTTTATCACAAGCGATCTGTGATACAATGTTCTCTCCGACAGGTTTCCAACTCGACACTTGGAGCTTGATAACGTGCGGGAATTGCTGTTTCAGTGAGTGAATCCTCGTCTGCAACGTAGTGAGGTCGGGCTTCGATTCCCGCTCAATTCAGGATTATTATCATTCTCCATTCATAAGATCGCGTGAATTGGGATCTATTTGCACTCAGCTTCAATCTGCTCACCGTTCTGAAATATTTTCCTTTCTCCACATGTGTTGCGTCGAGGCTGGGTGGGAAATCACTTTGCGAGTCCAACGCCTTAATCATTGGGTCATCGCAGCTGCAAACGACAAATCAGAATGCGGAAGGTTATCACAGGAGATCTATGAGACTGTATGTTCTTGCAGACGGGTTTCCAGCTGGACTCATGCAGCCAACACCTGTGCGGGCATTGCTGTTTCTGGGGTAAAATTCTCGCCGGCCAAGCGGGATGTTCGCGTTCCTTTACCGCCCAATGGAGCAGCATTTTCATTCTCCATTCATGAGGTCACGTGAATTGGGATACATTTACATTCAGCTTCAATCTGAACACCATCGTGAGACATTTTCCTTTCTCCATGTGTGTTGTGGTCAGAACCTCTGCATTCTGTCCTCCATGCACTGAGATTAAGTCAATCCTGCCGACTACACCGCTGACAAGACGTGAGAAGCCAATTAGTGATTTTACACTAAAAATGGTAACACAGCAGGGCTCGTTCGCGTTCTCTCACATATCAATCAGCAAATACCCAAGTCGAGAATCATACCCCAAGATCAACAAGCCACTAATAATAAAGGGGTGCCACCCACAGCCGATCGGCCATCATTCTGTCCATCCAATCACGTTTTCTATTCCGATGTAGAGGAATGTCCAGTTCTATTCTAAATATTTCATATCAACAATATTAGCCTCTCTTTACCACATTCGTTTATTTACGTGCGACTTGTATTATCAAGTGAGACTTTGCAGAATTAATTGCTCTAAAGCTACATTGTTGTCTGTCTCGTCATCCGCAGATTATCCACTCTCCCACAAGTATCACAGTGACTACACTTCAGACGTCTTGTGGTCGTGAAAAGCGCTTTATAAATTCAAGACTTTCTTATACTGGGATAAAATTACTGATGTTTTCACTGTGAGGACGAAGAGTCATGAATGTGTAGACATTAGTTACGAATTCATCTTCTGGATTGGTCCTTTACTTTTCCTACCGTCTCAGTCTTTCTATCTTTACCCTTCTCTGCTGCTGTCGCTGGTTCGATCAGCCTGAGCCGTTCAAGGAAGCCGGAGGAGTCCATCAGGGGAAAACACAGAGAGAGACAGAGACATAGAGATAAAAGTATAGAAAAAATAACCTAAATATCAAGTGAGCAGAATTTATGATGGAGCTTGGGAGAGATAAAATCATAGAATCGTTTTCGCACAGAAGGAGGCCATTTGGCCCATCGAGCCTGTGCCATCTCTTTGTAAGAACAATCCAGTTCGTCCCATTCCCCCGTTCTTTCCCCGCAGACCCGCAAATATTTTCCCTTCAAATATTTTTGAAAGCCACGATGGAATCTGCTTCCATCCCCCTTTCTGGAAGCGCATTCCAGATTATAACTACTCGCTAAGTAACAATCGTTTTCCTCATATCGCCTTTGGTTCTTTTGTCAACCACCGTAAATCTGTGTCCTCTGATTCTCGACTCTTCCGCCAATCGGAACAGTTTCTCTTTATTTACTTTATCTAAACATGTCATGATTTTGAAAACTTCTATCAAATCTCCACTCAACCTTCTCTGCTCTAAGGAGAACAACCGCAGCTTCTCCAGTCTATCCGTACCCAAATTGTGGAATATTGTGACGTTTCCGTCACGCATCTTGAAATTTTGCAAGAGACCATTGGGCTCCCAATTAAAAGGCTCTGCCGCGGTGGAGAATCTCTCTGAGGGAAGGAAAGGCGGCCCGTTATCTCCAGTTCATATTTATTTGAGCATTGAACAAAACTTTAAACAATAGCGCCGTGAACTTTCACCGGAACACCCCGTTGGGTTTTATATCTCACGCCTGAACCGCTCGGACACGGCAGCTGCGAGCGCCTCTAATGCACGGCTGTAAATCAGAATGCGCAGGGTATTCAGAGGAGATTTGTGAGACTTTATGTTCTTTCCGACAGGTTTCCAAGTGGACACATGCAGCCGCTACCGTGCGGACGTTCCTGTCTCACTGGTAGAATTCCCCAGGTGCAGCTCACACACAGGATCAGGAATCCCACTCCTGACAGATTCACTTCTTTAAACCTTGTTTAGATTCAGTGAATTAGGATTTAATTTAATCCTCATCTGCCCGCCGCTCTGTTTTACAGGGCGCCGGATGATGATGAATCTCATCCCCACTGCTCCCATTAATAATACCTTTTGCTGCTAAATTCTGCTTAATACAAATTGTCCAGGAATTATAGAATTTCTCCTGGGGACTGGGGAACTGACTTGGGTTTGGCTCAACCCTCAAATCCACAAATTTATATCACTGTTACTGCACAGGATTAAAGGAAAGGACCGATCCAGAGATAATCAATAAAGATCAGTAATAGACACCGTCGTTGCGCATGTGATCTCAATCCTCATATTCGAATGACGCACCCATGTGCACTTTAACCTTTTTGTGTTAGGTGTTGAAATGGTGAGATGAAACGGAACGGGCAGATAGGCTGCTGGACGGGAGATACAGTTCAAAATACAGCAATGTAAACGGGAGGAGAGCAGTGAAAGGAAGCACAGACTGAATGAGAGTGGAGGTTTGGAAGGGCGCAGATACTCGCATCTTTAAAATTCATCCTATTACAGTGTGAGAGCTGTTAGTAATTGGGGGCCAACAAAAAATAATCGACAAGATCACTCCCCGTGAATCTCAATCAGTGCCGTTCGCGGTATTGATGAGGACGGGGCAGGTTATATGAGGTCAGTTATCTGCATTGTTGGCGCCACAACCACGGTGCAAATCCGGGTCACGGTACCGCTTGGTTTACTCTCCGCGACACAGGCTAATAGAACGCTGCAAGAAATCAATATTTACCACATGAAAGAAAGATGTTTTGTGGATGGTGAAAGCCCGCTTACTCTTTCACATCCGAGCACTCTCATGTGTCTCTGGATGATCCAAAATTCAGACCCGCCGCTTCTTCCAGCTTTTTCTTCCTTCCACAATCATGATCCATTTCACTGAGACTTTACTGCGGCCTTACCTACTCTAACATTCACTCTCACATTCTTACGCCTTTAAGTTTGCTGTACATCGACCGCTGTTCCTCAGGGGCACATGTCCCGTTCGCACCAATGTTCATTTGTGCCTTAAAACCAATCGATACATTTCAATCTGCGAGACTGTTCCAGAAACAAGCACTGAGAAAGCAGGACTGGCATTCGGAAGGACAGCGGTAGACTTTACCGTGAAATTTCTATGGGGTATCTTGTGACACGGGGGATGTTAACTGAAGAACTGGGTTTTGTTTCCATGGTCGTTGGCGCTTTTCCCCGAGTAGTTGATGTGCGGGAGAGACGGGCGGCGCGACATAGCTGCGAATCACGGCTGAAAGGTGCACTTTTGGCAATCTGGGCGGTGCAGTCAGGTCGGAAATATTCCGCTTGATCTTAATAGGTCTGTGGAAATGTCCGATTGAAAAGGAATGAGGAGAAATGAAAAGAGCGGCAGTGGTGAAAAGCTGTCGATTACAGGAGGTTGGCCGTGAGCGAAAGGCCCTTTGAAAGCCCGGCGCGGAGGGGATTTTGTTTGGAAACGGCAAACTTTAAAGCGCGTGGGGAAAGTGAAGTGTGAGCTTTGTCCTTGGGTCAAATTGGGAGTTTTCAGGAAAACAGCCATTGTGAAATCACAAAAATAAAAACAGAAAATGCTGAAAACACTCAGCAGGTCAGGCAGCTCCTGTGGAGAAAGAACCAGAGGGAATGTTTCAGCTCTCTGACCGTTTTCATCATAATTGAATAAGTTGCCGAATGGGAGCTGAGACGCCGAAAGGGCTGGTTTTATGCTATGTGTTTTACAGGTATGTTGGTTCGAATCCCACCGTCGCCAGAATTTGTAGCGTTGTTCATTTTGGCCTCTTCACCAAAAATCCTTCTTTCCTAATAAGTACTTTTTCGCATTGCTGACTTACACCTATTTGATCAAATCAACAAAGTCTTGATTGCCACCCAAACTGTTTCTTGCACGGAGGTGTTGGGAGTGTAAGGTGTGATCTCGGTGAAGTTTCAACCAAAGTGCACAATGGCGCCCTGGTAAACCGAATATCTCTTATGGCCAGCAGAAGATAAAAGATATGTACCATAATTATGAATTTCTTCCTTGCATCACACTAGGATTTATTATCAGGGACTGTACATCAGCAGGCCGATTTACGTCACGCTCCGGTTATCTCCATCACCTTCTGCACCTTTTGGATCGGTTCACTAATTGGGAATCGGATTTAACTGCTGTGGTTCGGCACACGGTCCCACACTGCTGAACTCCCAGCCCCTTCCACCAACACTCGCTTTCTTTCACACACCGACTGGATTTCAACATGTTGCTGTTCCACCTGAAATTCATCAACGAACTCTCCGCCAAAATATCGAGTGAATCGTTCTGCTTGGTATCCTGGCAATTCCCCACACTCGCCATTACAGACTTTGGTTCTTCGAACATCGCTGCATCCAATGGCAAAAGCTGTTCTTCCACCGAAGTTGAGTTACAGCAGCTGACTGGACATTTTCAACATTCTCGATTTGGGTACATGGGAAGGTCATATTGTCCGGTCAGACTTCCTTCTCCTCAGAGTCCAGGGCTTTACATTGAGAAAGAAGAAAATAAAAGCTCTGACCCAGCTCTGACCAAAGGTCATCGACCTGAAACGTTAACTCTGTTTCTCTTACCACGTATTCTGCCTGATCTGCTGAGGATTTCCAAAATCGGCAGTATTTTCAATTTGAATTAAAGGACATTCGGCATTTTGGAGATGTGACGAGGTGGCCGAGAGGTAAAGGCGATGGATTACTAATCCATTGTGCTCTGCAAGCTTGGGTTCGAAACCCATGCTTGTTGTTACTGCTTTGAAATCTGGTTTCTTTCGCTCAGTTTTTCCAGAAGTTCTGCTTTTAAGTCCCATCCTTCTCGTTGCGGCAGAGGGAGGTTTTTGCATTGTTTGTTGAAATCAGCAACAGTTCCTTCCACGAGGTGTTGGGATTGTGAGGCCGCGAAGTATCAAAGTCTGCAGTGGTGTCCTGGGAAAAACAGAAAATCTTATAGTCAACGTAAGAGGAACTTGTGTACCATAATTATGATTGATGTCCCGGGTCATTCCGTGCCTGTGTCTGTTTAAAAGGGATGTGCTGTAAGTCCCGGATCATTCCGTATCTGTGTCGGTTTAACAGGGATGTCCTGTAAGTCCCGGATCATTCCGTGTCTGTGTCTGTTTAAAAGGGATGTGCTGTCAGTCCCGGATCATTCTGTGTCTGTGTCTGTGTAAAAGGGATGTGCTGTCAGTCCCGGATCATTCCGTGTCTGTGTCGGTTTAACAGGGATGTGCTGTAAGTCCCGGATCATTCCGTGTCTGTGTCTGTTTAAAAGGGATGTGCTGTCAGTCCCGGATCATTCTGTGTCTGTGTCTGTGTAAAAGGGATGTGCTGTCAGTCCCGGATCATTCCGTGTCTGTGTCGGTTTAACAGGGATGTCCTGTAAGTCCCGGATCATTCCGTGCCTGTGTCACCCGATTTTCTCGATATCTTTTCCTTCTGAACTGAAATGACGATCCTCTCTCGAGAAGAAGGTTCACCGCCTGCTTCGGGCATGGTAGGAAAAATAACAAAAACTGATGAGACCAAGTTCATTCTGCTGGGCTTCCATTCCAATCTCCGCACTCTATCCCCCATTCAGTCCCACCCCCGCCTGGACATTATAATCTGCGATATTCAGAAGGGAATAGAGAAGCCGAATATCACGGTTATAATTTTCTTGGTTCCTCATCACTGAATAGCATCAATTGCAATGATTCAGAAGGTAATCATAGAATCAGAGAATCTAACAGCACAGAAGGAGACCATTCGGCCGTGGTACCTGTGCCGGCTCTTTCAAAGACCTGTCCAATTAGACCGACAGGCCTTATTTATCCCTGCAAATTAGTCCTCTTCAAGCACATGTCCAATTGCCTTTTGAATGATCCAATGGAATCTGCATCCAACCACCTTTCAGGAAGTGCGTTCCAGATCTTAACAGTCACTTCTGCGTGAAAAAAAATTCTCCTCAATTCCACTGGAGTACTTTTGCAAATATTTTAAATCTATGACCTCTGGTTACCGACCCACTTGCCAGAGGAAACAGTTTCTCCCTATTTGTACTTTCAAACCCCTCATTATTTTGAATACCTCGATTAGGTCTCCCCTTAACCTTCTCTGCTGTAAGGAGAATAATCCCAGCTTCACCAATCTTTCGACATAACTGAATTCCCTCATCCATGGAATCATCCAGGTCAACCTGCTCTGAATCCTCTTCAATGACTTTTCATCCTTCCTAACGTGTGGTGCCCAGAACTGTACAATATACTCCAGCTGAGGCTTAACCACTCCATGTCATTATAATGATCTATGTACATGGATCCCGAAGTCCCTTTGGAACTCCACAGTTTCGAGCTTTTCACCATTTAGAAAGTATTCTGATCTACACTTTTTAGGTCCAAAGTGGATGACCTCACACTTGCCTAAATTGAAATCCATTTGCCAGTTTTTCCCATTCATTTATTATATTAATATCTATCTGTAATGTTATGCTTCCATCTGCACTGCTCACAATGCTGCCCATCATGGTGCCATCAGCAAACTTGGATATGTGGCTCTCTATCCCGTCATCTGATATCAATGAGACCGTCTGAACTGGGGTAAATTCACATTCAGCTTCAATCTCCACGTCAT
>NW_027139293.1:305000-387500 GCF_035084215.1 Heptranchias perlo | reverse complement strand
ACTTAAGGCTGGAGGACGGGACACATTCAGTAGTAGCCAAGCAGGAACTCTGGATGGTGCCTAAAGCTAAAGCATAAGGTGCATTCATTTGGACAACAGCAACAGTCTGAGGTGCGGGCCAGAACCAAGAGGCAGACAACATAGGGAGGGCGTTTCCCCCCTCTGCCCACCATTTTAAAACCTAACTTTTGCAAGTGACGCACTAAGGACTTGGTCTGTTTGTTTGTAGCTCCCTGATGAGCCGTAAGATGGCGAAACCGGTCGGAGTGTTCCAAGAAGGAACGATGGATGGTACTTAAGGCTGGAGGACGGGACACATTCAGTAGTAGCCAAGCAGGAACTCTGGATGGTGCCTAAAGCTAAAGCATAAGGTGCATTCATTTGGACAACAGCAACAGTCTGAGGTGCGGGCCAGAACCAAGAGGCAGACAACATAGGGAGGGCGTTTCCCCCCTCTGCCCACCATTTTAAAACCTAACTTTTGCAAGTGACGCACTAAGGACTTGGTCTGTTTGTTTGTAGCTCCCTGATGAGCCGTAAGATGGCGAAACCGGTCGGAGTGTTCCAAGAAGGAACGATGGATGGTACTTAAGGCTGGAGGACGGGACACATTCAGTAGTAGCCAAGCAGGAACTCTGGATGGTGCCTAAAGCTAAAGCATAAGGTGCATTCATTTGGACAACAGCAACAGTCTGAGGTGCGGGCCAGAACCAAGAGGCAGACAACATAGGGAGGGCGTTTCCCCCCTCTGCCCACCATTTTAAAACCTAACTTTTGCAAGTGACGCACTAAGGACTTGGTCTGTTTGTTTGTAGCTCCCTGATGAGCCGTAAGATGGCGAAACCGGTCGGAGTGTTCCAAGAAGGAACGATGGATGGTACTTAAGGCTGGAGGACGGGACACATTCAGTAGTAGCCAAGCAGGAACTCTGGATGGTGCCTAAAGCTAAAGCATAAGGTGCATTCATTTGGACAACAGCAACAGTCTGAGGTGCGGGCCAGAACCAAGAGGCAGACAACATAGGGAGGGCGTTTCCCCCCTCTGCCCACCATTTTAAAACCTAACTTTTGCAAGTGACGCACTAAGGACTTGGTCTGTTTGTTTGTAGCTCCCTGATGAGCCGTAAGATGGCGAAACCGGTCGGAGTGTTCCAAGAAGGAACGATGGATGGTACTTAAGGCTGGAGGACGGGACACATTCAGTAGTCGCCAAGCAGGAACTCTGGATGGTGCCTAAAGCTAAAGCATAAGGTGCATTCATTTGGACAACAGCAACAGTCTGAGGTGCGGGCCAGAACCAAGAGGCAGACAACATAGGGAGGGCGTTTCCCCCCTCTGCCCACCATTTTAAAACCTAACTTTTGCAAGTGACGCACTAAGGACTTGGTCTGTTTGTTTGTAGCTCCCTGATGAGCCGTAAGATGGCGAAACCGGTCGGAGTGTTCCAAGAAGGAACGATGGATGGTACTTAAGGCTGGAGGACGGGACACATTCAGTAGTAGCCAAGCAGGAACTCTGGATGGTGCCTAAAGCTAAAGCATAAGGTGCATTCATTTGGACAACAGCAACAGTCTGAGGTGCGGGCCAGAACCAAGAGGCAGACAACATAGGGAGGGCGTTTCCCCCCTCTGCCCACCATTTTAAAACCTAACCCTAACCCTAACCCTAATGCAGCGTAACCCTAACCCTAACCCTAACCCTAACCCTAATGCAACACAAGAGGGTGCAACTACCCTCCTGCCCACACCATACAACCTAACCCTAACCCTAACCCTAACCCTAACCCTAACCCTAACCCTAACCCTAATGCAACCCTAACCCTAACCCTAATGCAGTGCATTCATTTGGACAACAGCAATAGTCTGAGGTGCGGGCCAGAACCAAGAGGCAGACAACATAGGGAGGGCGTTTCCCCCCTCTGCCCACCATTTTAAAACCTAACCCTAACCCTAACCCTAACCCTAACCCTAATGCATTCATTTGGACAACAGCAACAGTCTGAGGTGCGGGCCAGAACCAAGAGGCAGACAACATAGGGAGGGCGTTTCCCCCCTCTGCCCACCATTTTAAAACCTAACTTTTGCAAGTGACGCACTAAGGACTTGGTCTGTTTGTTTGTAGCTCCCTGATGAGCCGCAAGATGGCGAAACCGGTCGGAGTGTTCCAAGAAGGAACGATGGATGGTACTTAAGGCTGGAGGACGGGACACATTCAGTAGTAGCCAAGCAGGAACTCTGGATGGTGCCTAAAGCTAAAGCACAAGGTGCATTCATTTGGACAACAGCAACAGTCTGAGGTGCGGGCCAGAACCAAGAGGCGGACAACATAGGGAGGGCGTTTCCCCCCTCTGCCCACCATTTTAAAACCTAACTTTTGCAAGTGACGCACTAAGGACTTGGTCTGTTTGTTTGTAGCTCCCTGATGAGCCGCAAGATGGCGAAACCGGTCGGAGTGTTCCAAGAAGGAACGATGGATGGTACTTAAGGCTGGAGGACGGGCACATTCAGTAGTAGCCAAGCAGGAACTCTGGATGGTGCCTAAAGCTAAAGCACAAGGTGCATTCATTTGGACAACAGCAACAGTCTGAGGTGCGGGCCAGAACCAAGAGGCAGACAACATAGGGAGGGCGTTTCCCCCCTCTGCCCACCATTTTAAAACCTAACCCTAACCCTAACCCTAACCCTAACCCTAATGCATTCATTTGGACAACAGCAACAGTCTGAGGTGCGGGCCAGAACCAAGAGGCAGACAACATAGGGAGGGCGTTTCCCCCCTCTGCCCACCATTTTAAAACCTAACTTTTGCAAGTGACGCACTAAGGACTTGGTCTGTTTGTTTGTAGCTCCCTGATGAGCCGCAAGATGGCGAAACCGGTCGGAGTGTTCCAAGAAGGAACGATGGATGGTACTTAAGGCTGGAGGACGGGACACATTCAGTAGTAGCCAAGCAGGAACTCTGGATGGTGCCTAAAGCTAAAGCACAAGGTGCATTCATTTGGACAACAGCAACAGTCTGAGGTGCGGGCCAGAACCAAGAGGCGGACAACATAGGGAGGGCGTTTCCCCCCTCTGCCCACCATTTTAAAACCTAACTTTTGCAAGTGACGCACTAAGGACTTGGTCTGTTTGTTTGTAGCTCCCTGATGAGCCGCAAGATGGCGAAACCGGTCGGAGTGTTCCAAGAAGGAACGATGGATGGTACTTAAGGCTGGAGGACGGGACACATTCAGTAGTAGCCAAGCAGGAACTCTGGATGGTGCCTAAAGCTAAAGCACAAGGTGCATTCATTTGGACAACAGCAACAGTCTGAGGTGCGGGCCAGAACCAAGAGGCAGACAACATAGGGAGGGCGTTTCCCCCCTCTGCCCACCATTTTAAAACCTAACTTTTGCAAGTGACGCACTAAGGACTTGGTCTGTTTGTTTGTAGCTCCCTGATGAGCCGCAAGATGGCGAAACCGGTCGGAGTGTTCCAAGAAGGAACGATGGATGGTACTTAAGGCTGGAGGACGGGCACATTCAGTAGTAGCCAAGCAGGAACTCTGGATGGTGCCTAAAGCTAAAGCACAAGGTGCATTCATTTGGACAACAGCAACAGTCTGAGGTGCGGGCCAGAACCAAGAGGCAGACAACATAGGGAGGGCGTTTCCCCCCTCTGCCCACCATTTTAAAACCTAACTTTTGCAAGTGACGCACTAAGGACTTGGTCTGTTTGTTTGTAGCTCCCTGATGAGCCGCAAGATGGCGAAACCGGTCGGAGTGTTCCAAGAAGGAACGATGGATGGTACTTAAGGCTGGAGGACGGGCACATTCAGTAGTAGCCAAGCAGGAACTCTGGATGGTGCCTAAAGCTAAAGCACAAGGTGCATTCATTTGGACAACAGCAACAGTCTGAGGTGCGGGCCAGAACCAAGAGGCAGACAACATAGGGAGGGCGTTTCCCCCCTCTGCCCACCATTTTAAAACCTAACCCTAACCCTAACCCTAACACTAACCCTAACCCTAATGCAGCGGCGTTTCCCCCCTCTGCCCACCATTTTAAAACCTAACCTTTGCAAGTGACGCACTAAGTACTTGGTCTGTTTGTTTGTAGCTCCCTGATGAGCCGCAAGATGGCGAAACCGGTCGGAGTGTTCCAAGAAGGAACGATGGATCGTACTTAAGGCAGGAGGACGGGACACATTCAGTAGTAGCCAAGCAGGAACTCTGGATGGTGCCTAAAGCTAAAGCACAAGGTGCATTCATTTGGACAACAGCAACAGTCTGAGGTGCGGGCCAGAACCAAGAGGCAGACAACATAGGGAGGGCGTTTCCCCCCTCTGCCCACCATTTTAAAACCTAACTTTTGCAAGTGACGCACTAAGGACTTGGTCTGTTTGTTTGTAGCTCCCTGATGAGCCGTAAGATGGCGAAACCGGTCGGAGTGTTCCAAGAAGGAACGATGGATGGTACTTAAGGCTGGAGGACGGGACACATTCAGTAGTAGCCAAGCAGGAACGCTGGATGGTGCCTAAAGCTAAAGCACAAGGTGCATTCATTTGGACAACAGCAACAGTCTGAGGTGCGGGCCAGAACCAAGAGGCAGACAACATAGGGAGGGCGTTTCCCCCCTCTACCCACCATTTTAAAAAATAACCCTAACCCTAACACTAACCCTAACCCTAACCCTAACCCTAATGCAGCGTAAACCTAACCCTAACCCTAACCCTAACCCTAACCCTAATGCAGCGTGGGCCAACCAAAAGTGGCAGGTATAAGTGACAAGAAGCTCAAGCGTTGAGTGAGAATACGAACACAAGAGGGTGTAACTACCCTCCTGCCCACACCATACAACCTAACCCTAACCCTAACCCTAACCCTAATGCAGCGTAACCCTAACCCTAACCCTAACCCTAACCCTAACCCTAATGCAGCGTAACCCTAACCCTAACCCTAATGCCTAAAGCTAAAGCACAAGGTGCATTCATTTGGACAACAGCAACAGTCTGAGGTGCGGGCCAGAACCAAGAGGCAGACAACATAGGGAGGGCGTTTCCCCCCTCTGCCCACCATTTTAAAACCTAACCCTAACCCTAACCCTAACCCTAATGCAGCCACCACAACCCTATTTACTGCACTGAGACAGAGAGGTTACACAAAAAGGTTCCTCAGGCACCTTAAGTCTGATTTCCTGAGGGGACTGAATAGCCCACGGCCAAACAGAGAAGTAGCAAGACTACCACTGATAACGACATACGATACAATGACCAAACTAATACACGGAGTGATTAAAACCCAATTTGGGAAACTAAAAGAGGATGTTGACACACTTAGTCGATACCACATAACGTCGGCATACAAAAGAACTCGGAACCTTCGGGACATGCTGGTTCGGAGTAGGATAAGAAAACAGACAACCCAGAACTGCACAAACCCAAAATGTGGGACGTGTAAATACCTAATAATCCGCAAAATGATACAAAATAGACACACAGGAAAAGCAGCCCTAATTAAACAAAGAATTACATGTGAACAGCACAATGCTGTTTATGCAATTCGATGCAAACAATGCCACATCTTGTATGTAGGAGAAACAGGGAATAGTCTAAGGATGAGGCTCACAGGGCACCTCAGTGCTATTAGAACAAAGGATGTATACAAACCTACCTCCCGACACTTCATGGAGCATGGTCTTGAATCCCTGGAATTTATGGGGTTGGAGACCAACATGAACTGGACAACCTCACAAAGGAAGAGGAGGGAAAAACACTGGATAACAACCTTACAAACTCAGTTACCAAAGGGCTTAAATCAGATCTAAAATGGGGGAAATCCAACATCAAAAAACAAAACTGCCCCGACCTTAATTACCACAAATCCCAACCCCAACTTGATAAACCTCCCAAACCGCAACCACACCACACCCTACCCTAATCACAATAAACAGAGCTAACCCCTACTGTTTAAGCTAACCAAAACCACTAAACCCCACACTGCCCACAACAAACAGACCAAAGCCCCAACCCTAACTACAAACAGACCACATCCATATCCCAAATCCTAACTCCAAATGCACCCCACTCTACCCCTAAAGCCTAACCGTAACTCTAATACAGCAAACCTAATCTCCCACCCCACCCCTAAAATCTAAGCCTAACACACTCCACCCTACTCCTAAACCCTGACCCTCACTTAACCCTACCCCTAATGCAACCCTAACCCATAACTCCAACCCCCCAGCCCTGAATCTAATCACAACTCTCCAAATGCACCCCACTCTACCCCTAAAGCCTAACCGTAACTCTAATACAGCAAACCTAATCTCCCACCCCACCCCTAAAATCTAAGCCTAACACACCCCACCCTACTCCTAAACCCTGACCCTCACTTAACCCTACCCCTAATGCAACCCTAACCCATAACTCCAACCCCCCAGCCCTGAATCTAATCACAACTCTGACCCTGGACCCTAACCCTGATGCACCCTACCCTACCCCTAAACACCTAACCCTAACCCTGATGCACCCTACCCTACCCCTAAACACCTAACCCTAACCCTGATGAACCCAACCCTACCCCTAAAACATAACCCTAACCCCACCCCACCCCTAAACACCTAACCCTAACCCTGATGCACCCCAACCTAACCCCAATATAGCCCTGAACCTAACTGCGACCCTGACCCTCTCCTAACCCCAACACTAACCCCAGTGCAGCAACCCTAACCGTAACCTGAACCCCCCAACCTCAATACAACATAACCCTAACACTACGTAACATAAAGGGTAGAGTTCCAACACCAATAATAATAACTAAATACGACATAGAGGCCAAAAATTGGCAAAACCCAGGAACTGATTATAACCCCAGAGGGGGATCAAAGGATTACGGATCAAGAAATTACTAAGAAGCGATCGGCAAGAAAAAGAAGCCAGGTGGTAAGGTAAAGCGTGGGCCAACCAAAAGTGGCAGGTATAAGTGACAAGAAGCTCAAGCGTTGAGTGAGAATACGAACACAAGAGGGTGTAACTACCCTCCTGCCCACACCATACAACCTAACCTTAACCCTAACCCTAACCCTAATCCCTAACCCTAACCCTAACCCTAACCCTAACCCTAACCCTAACCCTAACCCTAAAGCTAAAGCACAAGGTGCATTCATTTGGACAACAGCAACAGTCTGAGGTGCGGGCCAGAACCAAGAGGCAGACAACATAGGGAGGGCGTTTCCCCCCTCTGCCCACCATTTTAAAACCTAACTTTTGCAAGTGACGCACTAAGGACTTGGTCTGTTTGTTTGCAGCTCCCTGATGAGCCGTAAGATGGCGAAACCGGTCGGAGTGTTCCAAGAAGGAACGATGGATGGTACTTAAGGCTGGAGGACGGGACACATTCAGTAGTAGCCAAGCAGGAACTCTGGATGGTGCCTAAAGCTAAAGCACAAGGTGCATTCATTTGGACAACAGCAACAGTCTGAGGTGCGGGCCAGAACCAAGAGGCAGACAACATAGGGAGGGCGTTTCACCCCTCTGCCCACCATTTTAAAACCTAACTTTTGCAAGTGACGCACTAAGGACTTGGTCTGTTTGTTTGTAGCTCCCTGATGAGCCGTAAGATGGCGAAACCGGTCGGAGTGTTCCAAGAAGGAACGATGGATGGTACTTAAGGCTGGAGGACGGGACACATTCAGTAGTAGCCAAGCAGGAACGCTGGATGGTGCCTAAAGCTAAAGCACAAGGTGCATTCATTTGGACAACAGCAACAGTCAGAGGTGCGCGCCAGAACCAAGAGGCAGACAACATAGGGAGGGCGTTTCCCCCCTCTGCCCACCATTTTGAAACCTCACCCTAACCCTAACCCTAACCCTAATGCAGAGGAACCCTAACCCTAACCCTAACCCTAATGCTGCCCACCATTTTAAAACCTAACCTTTGCAAGTGACGCACGAAGGACTTTGTCTGTTTGTTTGTAGCTCCCTGAGGAGCCGCAAGGGCGGCGAAACCGGTCGGAGTGTTCCAAGAAGGAACGATGGATGGTACTTAAGGCTGGAGGACGAGACACATTCAGTAGTAGCCAAGCAGGAACTCTGGATGGTGCCTAAAGCTAAAGCACAAGGTGCATTCATTTGCACAACAGCAACAGTCTGAGGTGCGGGCCAGAACCAAGAGGCAGACAACATAGGGAGGGCGTTTCCCCCCTCTGCCCACCATTTTAAAACCTAACCCTAACCCTAACCCTAACCCTAACCCTAATGCAACGGCAGCACAGGGCCCACTGGATTGCCCAGTGAGTAAAACAATGCACTGCAGCACAGAGACCACTGGAGCCCCCTAGTGAGTAAAACACTGTATGGCAGCACAGGGCCCACTGGAGCCCCCTAGTGAGTAAAACACTGTACTGCAGCACAGGTTGCACTGGTGCCCCCTACTGATTAAAACACTGTACTGTAGCACAGGGCCGACTGGAGCCACCTCGTGGGAAAACACGGCAAGGCAGCACAGGGCCAATTGGTGTCCCCTAGTGAGTAAAACACTGCACTGCAGCACAAGACACATTGGAGCGCCCGAGTGAGCAAAAAACTATATGGTAGTACTGGGCCACTGCTGCCCCCTAGTGAGTAAAACACTGTACTGCAGCACAGGGCCCATTGGTGCCCCCTATTGAGTAAAACACTGTCGGGCAGCACAGGGCCCATTGGTGCCCCCAGTGAGTAAAACACTGTACGGCAGCACAGTGCCCACTTATGCCCCTAGTGAGTAAAACACTGTACTGCAGCACAGTGCCCATTGGTGCCCCCTAGTGAGTAAAGAACTGTACGGCAGCACAGGACCCTCTGCAGCTCCCTGGTGAGTAAAACATTGTGCGGCAGCACAGTGCCCAATTATGCCCCTAGTGAGTAAAACAATGTACTGCAGCACAGGGCCCTTTGGTGCCCCCTATTGAGTAAAACACTGCAGGGCAGCACAGGGCCCATTGGTGCCCCCTGTGAGTAAAACAATGTACGGCAACGCCGTGCCCACTTATGCCCCTAGTGAGTAAAACACTGTACTGCAGCACAGGGCCCATTGGTGCCCTCCAGAGAGTAAAACACTGTACGGCAGCACAGGTTGCACTGGTGCCCCCTGCTGATTAAAACACTCTACTGCAGCACAGCGCCCACTGGATCCCCCTCGTGGGAAAACACTATAAGTCAGCACAGGGCCAATTGGTGTCCCCGAGTGAGTAAAACACTGTACGGCAGCACAGGGCCCATTGGTTCCCCCTAGTGATTAAAGCACTCTACGGCAGCACAGGGCCCACTGGTGCCCCGAGTGAGTAAAACACTCCAAGGCAGCACAGTGCCCACTGGTGCCCCTAGTGAGTAAAACACTGTACTGCAGCACAGGGCCCATTGGTGCCTTCCAGAGTGTAAAACACTGTACGGCAGCACAGGTTGCACTGGTGCCCCCTAATGATTAAAACACTCTACTGCAGCACAGGGCCCACTGGAGCCCCCTCGTGGGGTAACACTGTACTGCAGCACAGGGCCCATTGGTGCCCCCTAGTGAGTAAAACACTGTACTGCAGCATAGAGCCCACTGGTGCCCCCTCGTGAGAAAGACAAAGTACGGTAGCACAGGGCCCACTGGAGCCCCTTAGTGATTAAAACTCTGTACGGCAGCACAGGGCCCACTGGAGCCCACTGGTGATTAAAACCCTGTACGGCAGCACAGGGCCCACTGGAGCTCCCTATTGAGTAAAACACTGTACTGCAGCACAGGGCCCATTGGTGCCACCATGGCGTAAAACACTGTATGGCAGCACAGGGCCCATTGGTGCACCCGAGTGAGGAAAACACTGTACTGCAGCACAGTGCCCATTGGTGCCCCTAGTGAGTAAAACACTGTACGGCAGCACAGTGCCCAATTATGCCTCGAGTGAGTAAAACACTGCACCTCAGCACAGGGCCCGCTGGAGCCCCTAGAGATTAAAACAATGTGCGGCAGCACAGGGCCCACTGGATTGCCCAGTGAGTAAAACAATGCACTGCAGCACAGAGACCACTGGAGCCCCCTAGTGAGCAAAACACTGTATGGCAGCACAGAGCCCACTGGAGCCCCCTAGTGAGTAAACCACTGTACTGCAGCACAGGTTGGACTGGTGCCCCCTACTGATTAAAACACTGTACTGTAGCACAGGGCCCACTGGATCCCCCTCGTGGGAAAACACTGTAAGTCAGCACAGGGCCAATTGGTGTCCCCGAGTGAGTAAAACACTGTACGGCAGCACAGTGCCCACTTATGCCCCTAGTGAGTAAAACACTGTACTGCAGCACAGTGCCCATTTATGCCCCCTAGTGAGTAAAACACTGTACGTCAGCACAGGGCCCACTGGAGCTCCCTGGTTTGTAAAACACTGTAAGGCAGCACAGGGCCCACTGGTCCCACCTAGTGTGTAAAAACACTTCCCCTCAGAACAGGGCATACTGGAGCTCCCTGGTTGTAAAACACTGCACGGCAGCACAGGGCCCATTGGTGCCCCCAGTGAGTAAAACACTGTACGGCAGCACAGTGCCCAATTATGCCTCTGGTGAGCAAAACCCTGCACCTCAGCACAGGGCCCACTGGAGCCCCCTAGTGAGTAAAATAATGTGCAGCAGCACAGGGCCCACTGGATTGCCCAGTGAGTAAAACAATGCACTGCAGCACAGAGACCACTGGAGCCCCCTAGTGAGTAAAAAACTGTATGGCAGCACAGGGCCCACTGGAGCCCCCTCGTGAGTAAAACAATGTACTGCAGCACAGGTTGCACTGGTGCCCGCTACTGATTAAAACACTGTACTGTAGCATAGGGCCGACTGGAGCCACCTCGTGGGAAAACACTGCAAGGCAGCACAGGGCCAATTGGTGTCCCCTAGTGAGTAAAACACTGCACTGCAGCACAAGACACATTGGAGCGCCCGAGTGAGCAAAAAACTGCATGGTGGTACTGGGCCCACTGCTGCCCCCTAGTGAGTAAAACACTGTACTACAGCACAGGACCCATTGGTGCCCCGAGTGAGTAAAACACTGTACGGCAGCACAAGACACATTGGAACGCCCGAGTGAGCAAAAAACTGTATGGTAGTACTGGGCCCACTGCTGCCCCCTAGTGAGTAAAACACTGTACTGCAGCACAGGACCCATTGGTGCCCCCTATTGAGTAAAACACTGTACGGCAGCACAGGGCCCATTGGTTCCCCCTAGTGATTAAAGCACTCTACGGCAGCACAGGGCCCACTGGTGCCCCGAGTGAGTAAAACACTCCAAGGCAGCACAGTGCCCACTGGTGCCCCTAGTGAGTAAAACACTGTACTGCAGCACAGGGCCCATTGGTGCCTTCCAGAGTGTAAAACACTGTACGGCAGCACAGGTTGCACTGGTGCCCCCTACTGATTAAAACACTCTACTGCAGCACAGGGCCCACTGGAGCCCCCTCGTGGGGTAACACTGTTAGGCAGCACAGAGCCAATTGGTGTCCCCTAGTGAGTAAAACACTGCACTGCAGCACAAGACATATTGGAGCGCCCGAGTGAGCAAAAAACTGTATGGTAGTACTGGGCCCACTGCTGCCCCCTAGTGAGTAAAACACTGCACTGCAGCACAGGGCCCATTGGTGCCCCCTCGTGAGAAAGACAAAGTACGGTAGCACAGGGCCCACTGGAGCCCACCGGTGATTAAAACCCTGTACGGCAGCACAGGGCCCACTGGAGCTCCCTGGTGAGTAACACACTGTACGGCAGAACAGGGCCCATTGGTGTCCCCTATTGAGTAAAACACTGTACTGCAGCACAGGGCCCATTGGTGCCTTCCAGAGTGTAAAACACTGTACGGCAGCACAGGTTGCACTGGTGCCCCCTACTGATTAAAACACTCTACTGCAGCACAGGGCCCACTGGAGCCCCCTCGTGGGGTAACACTGTAAGGCAGCACAGGGCCAATTGGTGTCCCCTAGTGAGTAAAACACTGCTCTGCAGCACAAAACATATTGGAGCGCCCGAGTGAGCAAAAAACTGTATGCTAGTACTGGGCCCACTGCTGCCCCCTAGTGAGTAAAACACTGTACTGCAGCACAGGGCCCATTGGTGCCTCCTAGTGAGTAAAACACTGTACTGCAGCATATCGCCCACTGGTGCCCCCTCGTGAGAAAGACAAAGTACGGTAGCACAGGGCCCACTGGAGCCCCTTAGTGATTAAAACTCTGTACGGCAGCACAGGGCCCACTGGTGATTAAAACCCTGTACGGCAGCACAGGGCCCACTGGAGCTCCCTGGTGAGTAACACACTGTACGGCAGCACAGGGCCCATTGGTGCCACCATGGAGTAAAACACTGTATGGCAGCACAGGGCCCATTGGTGCACCCGAGTGAGGAAAACACTGTACTGCAGCACAGTGCCCATTGGTGCCCCCAGTGAGTAAAACACTGTACGGCAGCACAGTGCCCAATTATGCCTCTAGTGAGTAAAACCCTGCACCTCAGCACAGGGCCCGCTGGAGCCCCCTAGAGATTAAAACAATGTGCGGCAGCACAGGGCCCACTGGATTGCCCAGTGAGTAAAACATTGCACTGCAGCACAGAGACCACTGGAGCCCCCTAGTGAGCAAAACACTGTATGGCAGCACAGAGCCCACTGGAGCCCCCTAGTGAGTAAACCACTGTACTGCAGCACAGGTTGGACTGGTGCCCCCTACTGATTAAAACACTGTACTGTAGCACAGGGCCAACTGGAGCTACCTCGTGGGAAAACACTGTAAGGCAACACAAGGCCAATTGGTGTCCCCTAGTCAGTAAAAAACTGCACTGCAGCACAAGACACATTGGAGCGCCCGAGTGAGCAAAAAACTGTATGGTAGTACTGGGCCCACTGCTGCCCCCTAGTGAGTAAAACACTGTACTGCAGCAGAGGGCCCATTGGTGCCCCCGATTGAGTAAAACACTGTACTGCAGCACAGGGCCCATTGGTTCCCCCTAATGATTAAAACACTCTAAGGCAGCACAGTGCCCACTGGTGCCCCGAGTGAGTAAAACACTGTACTGCAGCACAGGGCCCATTGGTGCCCCCCAGTGAGTAAAACACTCCAAGGCAGCACAGTGCCCACTGGTGCCCCTAGTGAGCAAAACACTGTACTGCAGCACAGGGCCCATTGGTGCCCTCCAGATAGTAAAACACTGTACGGCAGCACAGGTTGCACTGGTGCCCCCTACCGATTAAAACACTCTACTGCAGCACAGGGCCCACTGGAGCCCCCTCGTGGGAAAGCACTGTAAGGCAGCACGGGGCCAATTGGTGTCCCCTAGTGAGTAAAACACTGCACTGCAGCACAAGACATAATGGAGCGCCCGAGTGAGCAAAAAGCTGTGTGGTAGTACAGGGCCCACTGCTGCCCCCTAGTGAGTAAAACACTGTACTGCAGCACAGGGCCCATTGGTGCCCCCTAATGATTAAAACACTCTAAGGCAGCACAGTGCCCACTGGTGCCCCGAGTGAGTAAAACACTGTACTGCAGCATAGCGCCCAGTGGTGCCCCTCGTGAGAAGGACAAAGTACGGTAGCACAGTGCCCACTGGTGCCCCCATTGAGTAAAACACTGTACGGCAGCACAGTGCCCAATTATGCCTCCGGTGAGCAAAACCCTGCAGCTCAGCACAGGGCCCACTGGAGCCCCCTAGTGAGTAAAACACTGTACTGCAGCACAGGTTGCACTGGTGCCCCCTACTGATTAAAACACTGTACTGTAGCATAGGGCCGACTGGAGCCACCTCATGGGAAAACACTGCAAGGCAGCACAGGGCCAATTGGTGTCCCCTAGTGAGTAAAACACTGCACTGCAGCACAAGACACATTGGAGCGCCCGAGTGAGCAAAAAACTGTATGGTAGTACTGGGCCCACTGCTGCCCCCTAGTGAGTAAAACACTGTACTGCAGCACAGGACCCATTGGTGCCCCGAGTGAGTAAAACACTGTACGGCAGCACAAGACACATTGGAGCGCCCGAGTGAGCAAAAAACTGTTTTGTAGTACTGGGCCCACTGCTGCCCCCTAGTGAGTAAAACACTGTACTGCAGCACAGGACCCATTGGTGCCCCCTATTGAGTAAAGCACTCTACGGCAGCACAGGGCCCACTGGTGCCCCGAGTGAGTAAAACACTGCAAGGCAGCACAGTGCCCACTGGTGCTGCTAGTGAGTAAAACACTGTACTGCAGCACAGGGCCCATTGGTGCCTTCCAGAGTGTAAAACACTGTACGGCAGCACAGGTTGCACTGGTGCCCCCTACTGATTAAAACACTCTACTGCAGCACAGGGCCCACTGGAGCCCGCTCGTGGGGTAACACTGTAAGGCAGCACAGGGCCAATTGGTGTCCCCTAGTGAGTAAAACACTGCACTGCAGCACAAGACATATTGGAGCGCCCGAGTGAGCAAAAAACTGTATGGTAGTACTGGGCCCACTGCTGCCCCCTAGTGAGTAAAACACTGTACTGCAGCACAGGGCCCATTGGTGCCCCCTAGTGAGTAAAACACTGTACTGCACAATATCGCCCACTGGTGCCCCCTCGTGAGAAAGACAATGTACGGTAGCACAGGGCCCACTGGAGCCCCTTAGTGATTAAAACTCTGTACGGCAGCACAGGGCCCACTGGAGCCCACCGTTGATTAAAACCCTGTACGGCAGCACAGGGCCCACTGGAGCTCCCTGGTGAGTAACACACTGTACGGCAGCACAGGGCCCATTGGTGTCCCCTATTGAGTAAAACACTGTACTGCAGCACAGGGCCCATTGGTGCCTTCCAGAGTGTAAAACACTGTACGGCAGCACAGGTTGCACTGGTGCCCCCTACTGATTAAAACACTCTACTGCAGCACAGGGCCCACTGGAGCCCGCTCGTGGGGTAACACTGTAAGGCAGCACAGGGCCAATTGGTGTCCCCTAGTGAGTAAAACACTGCACTGCAGCACAAGACATATTGGAGCGCCCGAGTGAGCAAAAAACTGTATGGTAGTACTGGGCCCACTGCTGCCCCCTAGTGAGTAAAACACTGTACTGCAGCACAGGGCCCATTGGTGCCCCCTAGTGAGTAAAACACTGTACTGCAGAATAGCGCCCACTGGTGCCCCCTCGTGAGAAAGACAATGTACGGTAGCACAGGGCCCACTGGAGCACCTTAGTGATTAAAACTCTGTACGGCAGCACAGGGCCCACTGGTGATTAAAACCCTGTACGGCAGCACAGGGCCCACTGGAGCTCCCTGGTGAGTAACGCACTGTACGGCAGCACAGGGCCCATTGGTGCCCCCAGTGAGTAAAACACTGTACGGCAGCACAGTGCCCACTTATGCCCCTAGTGAGTAAAACACTGTACTGCAGCACAGTGCCCATTGGTGCCCCCTAGTGAGTAAAGAACTGCACGGCAGCACAGGACCCTCTGCAGCTACCTGGTGAGTAAAACATTGTGCGGCAGCACAGTGCCCAATTATGCCCCTAGTGAGTAAAACAATGTACTGCAGCACAGGGCCCTTTGGTGCCCCCTATTGAGTAAAACACTGCAGGGCAGCACAGGGCCCATTGGTGCCCCCTGTGAGTAAAACAATGTACGGCAACGCCGTGCCCACTTATGCCCCTAGTGAGTAAAACACTGTACTGCAGCACAGGGCCCATTGGTGCCCTCCAGAGAGTAAAACACTGTACGGCAGCACAGGTTGCACTGGTGCCCCCTGCTGATTAAAACACTCTACTGCAGCACAGGGCCCACTGGATCCCCCTCGTGGGAAAACACTGTAAGTCAGCACAGGGCCAATTGGTGCCCCGAGTGAGTAAAACACTGTACGGCAGCACAGTGCCCACTTATGCCCCTAGTGAGTAAAACACTGTACTGCAGCACAGTGCCCATTTGTGCCCCCAAGTGAGTAAAAAACTGTACGGCAGCACAGGGCCCACTGGAGCTCCCTGGTTTGTAAAACACTGTAAGGCAGCACAGGGCCCACTGGTCCCACCTAGTGTGTAAAAACACTTCCCCTCAGAACAGGGCCCACTGGAGCTCCCTGGTTTGTAAAACACTGCACGGCTGCACAGGGCCCATTGGTGCCCCCAGTGAGTAAAACACTGTACGGCAGCACAGTGCCCAATTATGCCTCTGGTGAGCAAAACCCTGCCCCTCAGCACAGGGCCCACTGGAGCCCCGTAGTGAGTAAAACAATGTGCAGCAGCACAGGGCCCACTGGATTGCCCAGTGAGTAAAACAATGCACTGCAGCACAGAGACCACTGGAGCCCCCTAGTGAGTAAAACACTGTATGGCAGCACAGGGCCCACTGGAGCCCCCTAGTGAGTAAAACACTGTACTGCAGCACAGGTTGCACTGGTGCCCCCTACTGATTAAAACACTGTACTGTAGCATAGGGCCGACTGGAGCCACCTCGTGGGAAAACACTGCAAGGCAGCACAGGGCCAATTGGTGTCCCCTAGTGAGTAAAACACTGCACTGCAGCACAAGACACATTGGAGCGCCCGAGTGAGCAAAAAACTGCATGGTAGTACTGGGCCCACTGCTGCCCCCTAGTGAGTAAAACACTGTACTACAGCACAGGACCCATTGGTGCCCCGAGTGAGTAAAACACTGTACGGCAGCACAAGACACATTGGAACGCCCGAGTGAGCAAAAAACTGTATGGTAGTACTGGGCCCACTGCTGCCCCCTAGTGAGTAAAACACTGTACTGCAGCACAGGACCCATTGGTGCCCCCTATTGAGTAAAACACTGTACGGCAGCACAGGGCCCATTGGTTCCCCCTAGTGATTAAAGCACTCTACGGCAGCACAGGGCCCACTGGTGCCCCGAGTGAGTAAAACACTCCAAGGCAGCACAGTGCCCATTGGTGCCCCTAGTGAGTAAAACACTGTACTGCAGCACAGGGCCCATTGGTGCCTTCCAGAGTGTAAAAAACTGTACGGCAGCACAGGTTGCACTGGTGCCCCCTAATGATTAAAACACTCTACTGCAGCACAGGGCCCACTGGAGCCCCCTCGTGGGGTAACACTGTACTGCAGCACAGGGCCCATTGGTGCCCCCTAGTGAGTAAAACACTGTACTGCAGCATATCGCCCACTGGTGCCCCCTCGTGAGAAAGACAAAGTACGGTAGCACAGGGCCCACTGGAGCCCCTTAGTGATTAAAACTCTGTACGGCAGCACAGGGCCCACTGGAGCCCACTGGTGATTAAAACCCTGTACGGCAGCACAGGGCCCACTGGAGCTCCCTGGTGAGTAACACACTGTACGGCAGCACAGGGCCCATTGGTGTCCCCTATTGAGTAAAACACTGTACTGCAGCACAGGGCCCATTGGTGCCACCATGGAGTAAAACACTGTATGGCAGCACAGGGCCCATTGGTGCACCCGAGTGAGGAAAACACTGTACTGCAGCACAGTGCCCATTGGTGCCCCCAGTGAGTAAACCACTGTACGGCAGCACAGTGCCCAATTATGCCTCGAGTGAGTAAAACCCTGCACCTCAGCACAGGGCCCGCTGGAGCCCCCTAGAGATTAAAACAATGTGCGGCAGCACAGGGCCCACTGGATTGCCCAGTGAGTAAAACAATGCACTGCAGCACAGAGACCACTGGAGCCCCCTAGTGAGCAAAACACTGTATGGCAGCACAGAGCCCACTGGAGCCCCCTAGTGAGTAAAACACTGCACTGCAGCACAATACGCATTGGAGCGCCCGAGTGAGCAAAAAAATGCATGGTAGTACTGGGCCCACTGCTGCCCCCTAGTGAGTAAAACACTGTACTACAGCACAGGACCCATTGGTGCCCCGAGTGAGTAAAACACTGTACGGCAGCACAAGACACATTGGAACGCCCGAGTGAGCAAAAAACTGTATGGTAGTACTGGGCCCACTGCTGCCCCCTAGTGAGTAAAACACAGTACTGCAGCACAGGACCCATTGGTGCCCCCTATTGAGTAAAACACTGTACGGCAGCACAGGGCCCATTGGTTCCCCCTAGTGATTAAAGCACTCTACGGCAGCACAGGGCCCACTGGTGCCCCGAGTGAGTAAAACACTCCAAGGCAGCACAGTGCCCACTGGTGCCCCTAGTGAGTAAAATACTGTACTGCAGCACAGGGCCCATTGGTGCCTTCCAGAGTGTAAAAAACTGTACGGCAGCACAGGTTGCACTGGTGCCCCCTAATGATTAAAACACTCTACTGCAGCACAGGGCCCACTGGAGCCCCCTCGTGGGGTAACACTGTACTGCAGCACAGGGCCCATTGGTGCCCCCTAGTAAGTAAAACACTGTACTGCAGCATATCGCCCACTGGTGCCCCCTCGTGAGAAAGACAAAGTACGGTAGCACAGGGCCCACTGGAGCCCCTTAGTGATTAAAACTGTGTACGGCAGCACAGGGCCCACTGGAGCCCACTGGTGATTAAAACCCTGTACGGCAGCACAGGGCCCACTGGAGCTCCCTGGTGAGTAACACACTGTACGGCAGCACAGGGCCCATTGGTGTCCCCTATTGAGTAAAACACTGTACTGCAGCACAGGGCCCATTGGTGCCACCATGGAGTAAAACACTGTATGGCAGCACAGGGCCCATTGGTGCACCCGAGTGAGGAAAACACTGTACTGCAGCACAGTGCCCATTGGTGCCCCCAGTGAGTAAACCACTGTACGGCAGCACAGTGCCCAATTATGCCTCGAGTGAGTAAAACCCTGCACCTCAGCACAGGGCCCGCTGGAGCCCCCTAGAGATTAAAACAATGTGCGGCAGCACAGGGCCCACTGGATTGCCCAGTGAGTAAAACAATGCACTGCAGCACAGAGACCACTGGAGCCCCCTAGTGAGCAAAACACTGTATGGCAGCACAGAGCCCACTGGAGCCCCCTAGTGAGTAAACCACTGTACTGCAGCACAGGTTGGACTGGTGCCCCCTACTGATTAAAACACTGTACTGTAGCACAGGGCCCACTGGATCCCCCTCGTGGGAAAACACTGTAAGTCAGCACAGGGCCAACTGGTGTCCCCGAGTGAGTAAAACACTGTACGGCAGCACAATGCCCACTTATGCCCCTAGTGAGTAAAACACTGTACTGCAGCACAGTGCCCATTTATGCCCCCTAGTGAGTAAAACACTGTACGGCAGCACAGGGCCCACTGGAGCTCCCTGGTTGTAAAACACTGCACGGCAGCACAGGGCCCATTGATGCCCCCAGTGAGTAAAACACTGTACGGCAGCACAGTGCCCAATTATGCCTCCGGTGAGCAAAACCCTGCACCTCAGCACAGGGCCCACTGGAGCCCCCTAGTGAGTAAAATAATGTGCAGCAGCACAGGGCCCACTGGATTGCCCAGTGAGTAAAACAATGCACTGCAGCACAGAGACCACTGGAGCCCCCTCGTGAGTAAAAAACTGTATGGCAGCACAGGGCCCACTGGAGCCCCCTCGTGAGTAAAACAATGTACTGCAGCACAGGTTGCACTGGTGCCCCCTACTGATTAAAACACTGTACTGTAGCATAGGGCCGACTGGAGCCACCTCGTGGGAAAACACTGCAAGGCAGCACAGGGCCAATTGGTGTCCCCTAGTGAGTAAAACACTGCACTGCAGCACAAGACACATTGGAGCGCCCGAGTGAGCAAAAAACTGCATGGTAGTACTGGGCCCACTGCTGCCCCCTAGTGAGTAAAACACTGTACTACAGCACAGGACCCATTGGTGCCCCGAGTGAGTAAAACTCTGTACGGCAGCACAAGACACATTGGAACGCCCGAGTGAGCAAAAAACTGTATGGTAGTACTGGGCCCACTGCTGCCCCCTAGTGAGTAAAACACTGTACTGCAGCACAGGACCCATTGGTGCCCCCTATTGAGTAAAACACTGTACGTCAGCACAGGGCCCATTGGTTCCCCCTAGTGATTAAAGCACTCTACGGCAGCACAGGGCCCACTGGTGCCCCGAGTGAGTAAAACACTCCAAGGCAGCACAGTGCCCACTGGTGCCCCTAGTGAGTAAAACACTGTACTGCAGCACAGGGCCCATTGGTGCCTTCCAGAGTGTAAAACACTGTACGGCAGCACAGGTTGCACTGGTGCCCCCTACTGATTAAAACACTCTACTGCAGCACAGGGCCCACTGGAGCCCCCTCGTGGGGTAACACTGTTAGGCAGCACAGAGCCAATTGGTGTCCCCTAGTGAGTAAAACACTGCACTGCAGCACAAGACATATTGGAGCGCCCGAGTGAGCAAAAAACTGTATGGTAGTACTGGGCCCACTGCTGCCCCCTAGTGATTAAAACACTGCACTGCAGCACAGGGCCCATTGGTGCCCCCTCGTGAGAAAGACAAAGTACGGTAGCACAGGGCCCACTGGAGCCCCTTAGTGATTAAAACTCTGTACGGCAGCACAGGGCCCACTGGAGCCCACCGGTGATTAAAACCCTGTACGGCAGCACAGGGCCCACTGGAGCTCCCTGGTGAGTAACACACTGTACGGCAGCACAGGGCCCATTGGTGTCCCGTTTTGAGTAAAACACTGTACTGCAGCACAGAGCCCATTGGTGCCTTCCAGAGTGTAAAACACTGTACGGCAGCACAGGTTGCACTGGTGCCCCCTACTGATTAAAACACTCTACTGCAGCACAGGGCCCACTGGAGCCCCCTCGTGGGGTAACACTGTAAGGCAGCACAGGGCCAATTGGTGTCCCCGAGTGAGTAAAACACTGCTCTGCAGCACAAAACATATTGGAGCGCCCGAGTGAGCAAAAAACTGTATGCTAGTACTGGGCCCACTGCTGCCCCCTAGTGAGTAAAACACTGTACTGCAGCACAGGGCCCATTGGTGCCTCCTAGTGAGTAAAACACTGTACTGCAGCATATCGCCCACTGGTGCCCCCTCGTGAGAAAGACAAAGTACGGTAGCACAGGGTCCACTGGAGCCCCTTAGTGATTAAAACTCTGTACGGCAGCACAGGGCCCACTGGTGATTAAAACCCTGTACGGCAGCACAGGGCCCACTGGAGCTCCCTGGTGAGTAACACACTGTACGGCAGCACAGGGCCCATTGGTGCCACCATGGAGTAAAACACTGTATGGCAGCACAGGGCCCATTGGTGCACCCGAGTGAGGAAAACACTGTACTGCAGCACAGTGCCCATTGGTGCCCCCAGTGAGTAAAACACTGTACGGCAGCACAGTGCCCAATTATGCCTCTAGTGAGTAAAACCCTGCACCTCAGCACAGGGCCCGCTGGAGCCCCCTAGAGATTAAAACAATGTGCGGCAGCACAGGGCCCACTGGATTGCCCAGTGAGTAAAACAATGCACTGCAGCACAGAGACCACTGGAGCCCCCTAGTGAGCAAAACACTGTATGGCAGCACAGAGCCCACTGGAGCCCCCTAGTGAGTAAACCACTGTACTGCAGCACAGGTTGGACTGGTGCCCCCTACTGATTAAAACACTGTACTGTAGCACAGGGCCCACTGGAGCTACCTCGTGGGAAAACACTGTAAGGCAACACAAGGCCAATTGGTGTCCCCTAGTCAGTAAAAAACTGCACTGCAGCACAAGACACATTGGAGCGCCCGAGTGAGCAAAAAACTGTATGGTAGTACTGGGCCCACTGCTGCCCCCTAGTGAGTAAAACACTGTACTGCAGCAGAGGGCCCATTGGTGCCCCCGATTGAGTAAAACACTGTACTGCAGCACAGGGCCCATTGGTTCCCCCTAATGATTAAAACACTCTAAGGCAGCACAGTGCCCACTGGTGCCCCGAGTGAGTAAAACACTGTACTGCAGCACAGGGCCCATTGGTGCCCCCCAGTGAGTAAAACACTCCAAGGCAGCACAGTGCCCACTGGTGCCCCTAGTGAGCAAAACACTGTACTGCAGCACAGGGCCCATTGGTGCCCTCCAGATAGTAAAACACTGTACGGCAGCACAGGTTGCACTGGTGCCCCCTACCGATTAAAACACTCTACTGCAGCACAGGGCCCACTGGAGCCCCCTCGTGGGAAAGCACTGTAAGGCAGCACGGGGCCAATTGGTGTCCCCTAGTGAGTAAAACACTGCACTGCAGCACAAGACATAATGGAGCGCCCGAGTGAGCAAAAAGCTGTGTGGTAGTACAGGGCCCACTGCTGCCCCCTAGTGAGTAAAACACTGTACTGCAGCACAGGGCCCATTGGTGCCCCCTATTGAGTAAAATACTGTACGGCAGCACAGGGCCCATTGGTTCCCCCGAGTGATTAAAATACTCCAAGGCAGCACAGTGCCCACTGGTGCCCCGAGTGAGTAAAACACTGTACTGCAGCATAGCGCCCAGTGGTGCCCCTCGTGAGAAGGACAAAGTACGGTAGCACAGTGCCCACTGGTGCCCCCATTGAGTAAAACACTGTACGGCAGCACAGTGCCCACTGGTGCCCCGAGTGAGTAAAACACTGTACGGCAGCACAGGGCCCACTGGAGCTCCCTGGTTTGTAAAACACTGTAAGGCAGCAGAGGGCCCACTGGTCCCACCTAGTGTGTAAAAACACTTCCCCTCAGAACAGGGCCCACTGGAGCTCCCTGGTTGTAAAACACTGCACGGCAGCACAGGGCCCATTGGTGCCCCCAGTGAGTAAAACACTGTACGGCAGCACAGTGCCCAATTATGCCTCCGGTGAGCAAAACCCTGCAGCTCAGCACAGGGCCCACTGGAGCCCCCTAGTGAGTAAAATAATGTGCAGCAGCACAGGGCCCACTGGATTGCCCAGTGAGTAAAACAATGCACTGCAGCACAGAGACCACTGGAGCCCCCTAGTGAGTAAAAAACTGTATGGCAGCACAGGGCCCACTGGAGCCCCCTAGTGAGTAAAACACTGTACTGCAGCACAGGTTGCACTGGTGCCCCCTACTGATTAAAACACTGTACTGTAGCATAGGGCCGACTGGAGCCACCTCATGGGAAAACACTGCAAGGCAGCACAGGGCCAATTGGTGTCCCCTAGTGAGTAAAACACTGCACTGCAGCACAAGACACATTGGAGCGCCCGAGTGAGCAAAAAACTGTATGGTAGTACTGGGCCCACTGCTGCCCCCTAGTGAGTAAAACACTGTACTGCAGCACAGGACCCATTGGTGCCCCGAGTGAGTAAAACACTGTACGGCAGCACAAGACACATTGGAGCGCCCGAGTGAGCAAAAAACTGTTTTGTAGTACTGGGCCCACTGCTGCCCCCTAGTGAGTAAAACACTGTACTGCAGCACAGGACCCATTGGTGCCCCCTATTGAGTAAAGCACTCTACGGCAGCACAGGGCCCACTGGTGCCCCGAGTGAGTAAAACACTGCAAGGCAGCACAGTGCCCACTGGTGCTGCTAGTGAGTAAAACACTGTACTGCAGCACAGGGCCCATTGGTGCCTTCCAGAGTGTAAAACACTGTACGGCAGCACAGGTTGCACTGGTGCCCCCTACTGATTAAAACACTCTACTGCAGCACAGGGCCCACTGGAGCCCGCTCGTGGGGTAACACTGTAAGGCAGCACAGGGCCAATTGGTGTCCCCTAGTGAGTAAAACACTGCACTGCAGCACAAGACATATTGGAGCGCCCGAGTGAGCAAAAAACTGTATGGTAGTACTGGGCCCACTGCTGCCCCCTAGTGAGTAAAACACTGTACTGCAGCACAGGGCCCATTGGTGCCCCCTAGTGAGTAAAACACTGTACTGCAGAATATCGCCCACTGGTGCCCCCTCGTGAGAAAGACAATGTACGGTAGCACAGGGCCCACTGGAGCCCCTTAGTGATTAAAACTCTGTACGGCAGCACAGGGCCCACTGGAGCCCACCGTTGATTAAAACCCTGTACGGCAGCACAGGGCCCACTGGAGCTCCCTGGTGAGTAACACACTGTACGGCAGCACAGGGCCCATTGGTGTCCCCTATTGAGTAAAACACTGTACTGCAGCACAGGGCCCATTGGTGCCTTCCAGAGTGTAAAACACTGTACGGCAGCACAGGTTGCACTGGTGCCCCCTACTGATTAAAACACTCTACTGCAGCACAGGGCCCACTGGAGCCCCCTCGTGGGGTAACACTGTAAGGCAGCACAGGGCCAATTGGTGTCCCCTAGTGAGTAAAACACTGCTCTGCAGCACAAGACATATTGGAGCGCCCGAGTGAGCAAAAAACTGTATGGTAGTACTGGGCCCACTGCTGCCCCCTAGTGAGTAAAACACTGTACTGCAGCA
Organism: Heptranchias perlo; assembly: GCF_035084215.1. NCBI lineage: Eukaryota > Metazoa > Chordata > Chondrichthyes > Hexanchiformes > Hexanchidae > Heptranchias > Heptranchias perlo. The sequence continues at coordinate 363,274 of NW_027139293.1, read as the reverse complement.
CAGGGCCCATTGGTGCCCCCTAGTGAGTAAAACACTGTACTGCAGCATAGCGCCCACTGGTGCCCCCTTGTGAGAAAGACAAAGTACGGTAGCACAGGGCCCACTGGAGCCCCTTAGTGATTAAAACTCTGTACGGCAGCACAGGGCCCACTGGAGCCCACTGGTGATTAAAACCCTGTACGGCAGCACAGGGCCCACTGGAGCTCCCTGGTGAGTAACGCACTGTACGGCAGCACAGGGCCCATTGGTGCCCCCAGTGAGTAAAACACTGTACGGCAGCACAGTGCCCACTTATGCCCCTAGTGAGTAAAACACTGTACTGCAGCACAGTGCCCATTGGTGCCACCTAGTGAGTAAAGAACTGCACGGCAGCACAGGACCCTCTGCAGCTCCCTGGTGAGTAAAACATTGTGCGGCAGCACAGTGCCCAATTATGCCCCTAGTGAGTAAAACAATGTACTGCAGCACAGGGCCCTTTGGTGCCCCCTATTGAGTAAAACACTGCAGGGCAGCACAGGGCCCATTGGTGCCCCCTGTGAGTAAAACAATGTACGGCAACGCCGTGCCCACTTATGCCCCTAGTGAGTAAAACACTGTACTGCAGCACAGGGCCCATTGGTGCCCTCCAGAGAGTAAAACACTGTACGGCAGCACAAGTTGCACTGGTGCCCCCTGCTGATTAAAACACTCTACTGCAGCACAGGGCCCACTGTATCCCCCTCGTGGGAAAACACTGTAAGTCAGCACAGGGCCAATTGGTGCCCCGAGTGAGTAAAACACTGTACGGCAGCACAGTGCCCACTTATGCCCCTAGTGAGTAAAACACTGTACTGCAGCACAGTGCCCATTTGTGCCCCCAAGTGAGTAAAAAACTGTACGGCAGCACAGGGCCCACTGGAGCTCCCTGGTTTGTAAAACACTGTAAGGCAGCACAGGGCCCACTGGTCCCACCTAGTGTGTAAAAACACTTCCCTTCAGAACAGGGCCCACTGGAGCTCCCTGGTTTGTAAAACACTGCACGGCTGCACAGGGCCCATTGGTGCCCCCAGTGAGTAAAACACTGTACGGCAGCACAGTGCCCAATTATGCCTCTGGTGAGCAAAACCCTGCCCCTCAGCACAGGGCCCACTGGAGCCCCGTAGTGAGTAAAACAATGTGCAGCAGCACAGGGCCCACTGGATTGCCCAGTGAGTAAAACAATGCACTGCAGCACAGAGACCACTGGAGCCCCCTAGTGAGTAAAACACTGTATGGCAGCACAGGGCCCACTGGAGCCCCCTAGTGAGTAAAACACTGTACTGCAGCACAGGTTGCACTGGTGCCCCCTACTGATTAAAACACTGTACTGTAGCATAGGGCCGACTGGAGCCACCTCGTGGGAAAACACTGCAAGGCAGCACAGGGCCAATTGGTGTCCCCTAGTGAGTAAAACACTGCACTGCAGCACAAGACACATTGGAGCGCCCGAGTGAGCAAAAAACTGCATGGTAGTACTGGGCCCACTGCTGCCCCCTAGTGAGTAAAACACTGTACTACAGCACAGGACCCATTGGTGCCCCGAGTGAGTAAAACACTGTACGGCAGCACAAGACACATTGGAACGCCCGAGTGAGCAAAAAACTGTATGGTAGTACTGGGCCCACTGCTGCCCCCTAGTGAGTAAAACACTGTACTGCAGCACAGGACCCATTGGTGCCCCCTATTGAGTAAAACACTGTACGGCAGCACAGGGCCCATTGGTTCCCCCTAGTGATTAAAGCACTCTACGGCAGCACAGGGCCCACTGGTGCCCCGAGTGAGTAAAACACTCCAAGGCAGCACAGTGCCCATTGGTGCCCCTAGTGAGTAAAACACTGTACTGCAGCACAGGGCCCATTGGTGCCTTCCAGAGTGTAAAAAACTGTACGGCAGCACAGGTTGCACTGGTGCCCCCTAATGATTAAAACACTCTACTGCAGCACAGGGCCCACTGGAGCCCCCTCGTGGGGTAACACTGTACTGCAGCACAGGGCCCATTGGTGCCCCCTAGTGAGTAAAACACTGTACTGCAGCATATCGCCCACTGGTGCCCCCTCGTGAGAAAGACAAAGTACGGTAGCACAGGGCCCACTGGAGCCCCTTAGTGATTAAAACTCTGTACGGCAGCACAGGGCCCACTGGAGCCCACTGGTGATTAAAACCCTGTACGGCAGCACAGGGCCCACTGGAGCTCCCTGGTGAGTAACACACTGTACGGCAGCACAGGGCCCATTGGTGTCCCCTATTGAGTAAAACACTGTACTGCAGCACAGGGCCCATTGGTGCCACCATGGAGTAAAACACTGTATGGCAGCACAGGGCCCATTGGTGCACCCGAGTGAGGAAAACACTGTACTGCAGCACAGTGCCCATTGGTGCCCCCAGTGAGTAAACCACTGTACGGCAGCACAGTGCCCAATTATGCCTCGAGTGAGTAAAACCCTGCACCTCAGCACAGGGCCCGCTGGAGCCCCCTAGAGATTAAAACAATGTGCGGCAGCACAGGGCCCACTGGATTGCCCAGTGAGTAAAACAATGCACTGCAGCACAGAGACCACTGGAGCCCCCTAGTGAGCAAAACACTGTATGGCAGCACAGAGCCCACTGGAGCCCCCTAGTGAGTAAACCACTGTACTGCAGCACAGGTTGGACTGGTGCCCCCTACTGATTAAAACACTGTACTGTAGCACAGGGCCCACTGGATCCCCCTCGTGGGAAAACACTGTAAGTCAGCACAGGGCCAATTGGTGTCCCCGAGTGAGTAAAACACTGTACGGCAGCACAGTGCCCACTTTTGCCCCTAGTGAGTAAAACACTGTACTGCAGCACAGTGCCCATTTATGCCCCCTAGTGAGTAAAACACTGTACGGCAGCACAGGGCCCACTGGAGCTCCCTGGTTGTAAAACACTGCACGGCAGCACAGGGCCCATTGATGCCCCCAGTGAGTAAAACACTGTACGGCAGCACAGTGCCCAATTATGCCTCTGGTGAGCAAAACCCTGCACCTCAGCACAGGGCCCACTGGAGCCCCCTAGTGAGTAAAATAATGTGCAGCAGCACAGGGCCCACTGGATTGCCCAGTGAGTAAAACAATGCACTGCAGCACAGAGACCACTGGAGCCCCCTAGTGAGTAAAAAACTGTATGGCAGCACAGGGCCCACTGGAGCCCCCTCGTGAGTAAAACAATGTACTGCAGCACAGGTTGCACTGGTGCCCCCTACTGATTAAAACACTCTACTGCAGCACAGGGCCCACTGGAGCCCGCTCGTGGGGTAACACTGTAAGGCAGCACAGGGCCAATTGGTGTCCCCTAGTGAGTAAAACACTGCACTGCAGCACAAGACATATTGGAGCGCCCGAGTGAGCAAAAAACTGTATGGTAGTACTGGGCCCACTGCTGCCCCCTAGTGAGTAAAACACTGTACTGCAGCACAGGGCCCATTGGTGCCCCCTAGTGAGTAAAACACTGTACTGCAGAATATCGCCCACTGGTGCCCCCTCGTGAGAAAGACAATGTACGGTAGCACAGGGCCCACTGGAGCCCCTTAGTGATTAAAACTCTGTACGGCAGCACAGGGCCCACTGGAGCCCACCGTTGATTAAAACCCTGTACGGCAGCACAGGGCCCACTGGAGCTCCCTGGTGAGTAACACACTGTACGGCAGCACAGGGCCCATTGGTGTCCCCTATTGAGTAAAACACTGTACTGCAGCACAGGGCCCATTGGTGCCTTCCAGAGTGTAAAACACTGTACGGCAGCACAGGTTGCACTGGTGCCCCCTACTGATTAAAACACTCTACTGCAGCACAGGGCCCACTGGAGCCCCCTCGTGGGGTAACACTGTAAGGCAGCACAGGGCCAATTGGTGTCCCCTAGTGAGTAAAACACTGCTCTGCAGCACAAGACATATTGGAGCGCCCGAGTGAGCAAAAAACTGTATGGTAGTACTGGGCCCACTGCTGCCCCCTAGTGAGTAAAACACTGTACTGCAGCACAGGGCCCATTGGTGCCCCCTAGTGAGTAAAACACTGTACTGCAGCATAGCGCCCACTGGTGCCCCCTTGTGAGAAAGACAAAGTACGGTAGCACAGGGCCCACTGGAGCCCCTTAGTGATTAAAACTCTGTACGGCAGCACAGGGCCCACTGGAGCCCACTGGTGATTAAAACCCTGTACGGCAGCACAGGGCCCACTGGAGCTCCCTGGTGAGTAACGCACTGTACGGCAGCACAGGGCCCATTGGTGCCCCCAGTGAGTAAAACACTGTACGGCAGCACAGTGCCCACTTATGCCCCTAGTGAGTAAAACACTGTACTGCAGCACAGTGCCCATTGGTGCCACCTAGTGAGTAAAGAACTGCACGGCAGCACAGGACCCTCTGCAGCTCCCTGGTGAGTAAAACATTGTGCGGCAGCACAGTGCCCAATTATGCCCCTAGTGAGTAAAACAATGTACTGCAGCACAGGGCCCTTTGGTGCCCCCTATTGAGTAAAACACTGCAGGGCAGCACAGGGCCCATTGGTGCCCCCTGTGAGTAAAACAATGTACGGCAACGCCGTGCCCACTTATGCCCCTAGTGAGTAAAACACTGTACTGCAGCACAGGGCCCATTGGTGCCCTCCAGAGAGTAAAACACTGTACGGCAGCACAAGTTGCACTGGTGCCCCCTGCTGATTAAAACACTCTACTGCAGCACAGGGCCCACTGGATCCCCCTCGTGGGAAAACACTGTAAGTCAGCACAGGGCCAATTGGTGCCCCGAGTGAGTAAAACACTGTACGGCAGCACAGTGCCCACTTATGCCCCTAGTGAGTAAAACACTGTACTGCAGCACAGTGCCCATTTGTGCCCCCAAGTGAGTAAAAAACTGTACGGCAGCACAGGGCCCACTGGAGCTCCCTGGTTTGTAAAACACTGTAAGGCAGCACAGGGCCCACTGGTCCCACCTAGTGTGTAAAAACACTTCCCTTCAGAACAGGGCCCACTGGAGCTCCCTGGTTTGTAAAACACTGCACGGCTGCACAGGGCCCATTGGTGCCCCCAGTGAGTAAAACACTGTACGGCAGCACAGTGCCCAATTATGCCTCTGGTGAGCAAAACCCTGCCCCTCAGCACAGGGCCCACTGGAGCCCCGTAGTGAGTAAAACAATGTGCAGCAGCACAGGGCCCACTGGATTGCCCAGTGAGTAAAACAATGCACTGCAGCACAGAGACCACTGGAGCCCCCTAGTGAGTAAAACACTGTATGGCAGCACAGGGCCCACTGGAGCCCCCTAGTGAGTAAAACACTGTACTGCAGCACAGGTTGCACTGGTGCCCCCTACTGATTAAAACACTGTACTGTAGCATAGGGCCGACTGGAGCCACCTCGTGGGAAAACACTGCAAGGCAGCACAGGGCCAATTGGTGTCCCCTAGTGAGTAAAACACTGCACTGCAGCACAAGACACATTGGAGCGCCCGAGTGAGCAAAAAACTGCATGGTAGTACTGGGCCCACTGCTGCCCCCTAGTGAGTAAAACACTGTACTACAGCACAGGACCCATTGGTGCCCCGAGTGAGTAAAACACTGTACGGCAGCACAAGACACATTGGAACGCCCGAGTGAGCAAAAAACTGTATGGTAGTACTGGGCCCACTGCTGCCCCCTAGTGAGTAAAACACTGTACTGCAGCACAGGACCCATTGGTGCCCCCTATTGAGTAAAACACTGTACGGCAGCACAGGGCCCATTGGTTCCCCCTAGTGATTAAAGCACTCTACGGCAGCACAGGGCCCACTGGTGCCCCGAGTGAGTAAAACACTCCAAGGCAGCACAGTGCCCATTGGTGCCCCTAGTGAGTAAAACACTGTACTGCAGCACAGGGCCCATTGGTGCCTTCCAGAGTGTAAAAAACTGTACGGCAGCACAGGTTGCACTGGTGCCCCCTAATGATTAAAACACTCTACTGCAGCACAGGGCCCACTGGAGCCCCCTCGTGGGGTAACACTGTACTGCAGCACAGGGCCCATTGGTGCCCCCTAGTGAGTAAAACACTGTACTGCAGCATATCGCCCACTGGTGCCCCCTCGTGAGAAAGACAAAGTACGGTAGCACAGGGCCCACTGGAGCCCCTTAGTGATTAAAACTCTGTACGGCAGCACAGGGCCCACTGGAGCCCACTGGTGATTAAAACCCTGTACGGCAGCACAGGGCCCACTGGAGCTCCCTGGTGAGTAACACACTGTACGGCAGCACAGGGCCCATTGGTGTCCCCTATTGAGTAAAACACTGTACTGCAGCACAGGGCCCATTGGTGCCACCATGGAGTAAAACACTGTATGGCAGCACAGGGCCCATTGGTGCACCCGAGTGAGGAAAACACTGTACTGCAGCACAGTGCCCATTGGTGCCCCCAGTGAGTAAACCACTGTACGGCAGCACAGTGCCCAATTATGCCTCGAGTGAGTAAAACCCTGCACCTCAGCACAGGGCCCGCTGGAGCCCCCTAGAGATTAAAACAATGTGCGGCAGCACAGGGCCCACTGGATTGCCCAGTGAGTAAAACAATGCACTGCAGCACAGAGACCACTGGAGCCCCCTAGTGAGCAAAACACTGTATGGCAGCACAGAGCCCACTGGAGCCCCCTAGTGAGTAAACCACTGTACTGCAGCACAGGTTGGACTGGTGCCCCCTACTGATTAAAACACTGTACTGTAGCACAGGGCCCACTGGATCCCCCTCGTGGGAAAACACTGTAAGTCAGCACAGGGCCAATTGGTGTCCCCGAGTGAGTAAAACACTGTACGGCAGCACAGTGCCCACTTTTGCCCCTAGTGAGTAAAACACTGTACTGCAGCACAGTGCCCATTTATGCCCCCTAGTGAGTAAAACACTGTACGGCAGCACAGGGCCCACTGGAGCTCCCTGGTTGTAAAACACTGCACGGCAGCACAGGGCCCATTGATGCCCCCAGTGAGTAAAACACTGTACGGCAGCACAGTGCCCAATTATGCCTCTGGTGAGCAAAACCCTGCACCTCAGCACAGGGCCCACTGGAGCCCCCTAGTGAGTAAAATAATGTGCAGCAGCACAGGGCCCACTGGATTGCCCAGTGAGTAAAACAATGCACTGCAGCACAGAGACCACTGGAGCCCCCTAGTGAGTAAAAAACTGTATGGCAGCACAGGGCCCACTGGAGCCCCCTCGTGAGTAAAACAATGTACTGCAGCACAGGTTGCACTGGTGCCCCCTACTGATTAAAACACTGTACTGTAGCATAGGGCCGACTGGAGCCACCTCGTGGGAAAACACTGCAAGGCAGCACAGGGCCAATTGGTGTCCCCTAGTGAGTAAAACACTGCACTGCAGCACAAGACACATTGGAGCGCCCGAGTGAGCAAAAAACTGCATGGTAGTACTGGGCCCACTGCTGCCCCCTAGTGAGTAAAACACTGTACTACAGCACAGGGCCCATTGGTGCCCCGAGTGAGTAAAACACTGTACGGCAGCACAGGGCACCTTTTGTTCCCCCTTGTGATTAAAGCACTCTACGGCAGCACAGGGCCCACTGGTGCCCCGAGTGAGTAAAACACTCCAAGGCAGCACAGTGCCCACTGGTGCCCCTAGTGAGTAAAACACTGTACTGCAGCACAGGGCCCATTGGTGTCTTCCAGAGTGTAAAACACTGTACGGCAGCACAGGTTGCACTGGTGCCCCCTACTGATTAAAACACTCTACTGCAGCACAGGGCCCACTGGAGCCGCCTCGTGGGGTAACACTGTTAGGCAGCACAGAGCCAATTGGTGTCCCCTAGTGAGTAAAACACTGCACTGCAGCACAAGACATATTGGAGCGCCCGAGTGAGCAAAAAACTGTATGGTAGTACTGGGCCCACTGCTGCCCCCTAGTGAGTAAAACACTGTACTGCAGCACAGGGCCCATTGGTGCCCCCTCGTGAGAAAGACAAAGTACGGTAGCACAGGGCCCACTGGAGCCCCTTAGTGATTAAAACTCTGTACGGCAGCACAGGGCCCACTGGAGCCCACCGGTGATTAAAACCCTGTACGGCAGCACAGGGCCCACTGGAGCTCCCTGGTGAGTAACACACTGTACGGCAGAACAGGGCCCATTGGTGTCCCCTATTGAGTAAAACACTGTACTGCAGCACAGGGCCCATTGGTGCCTTCCAGAGTGTAAAACACTGTACGGCAGCACAGGTTGCACTGGTGCCCCCTACTGATTAAAACACTCTACTGCAGCACAGGGCCCACTGGAGCCCCCTCGTGGGGTAACACTGTAAGGCAGCACAGGGCCAATTGGTGTCCCCTAGTGAGTAAAACACTGCTCTGCAGCACAAAACATATTGGAGCGCCCGAGTGAGCAAAAAACTGTATGCTAGTACTGGGCCCACTGCTGCCCCCTAGTGAGTAAAACACTGTACTGCAGCACAGGGCCCATTGGTGCCTCCTAGTGAGTAAAACACTGTACTGCAGCATATCGCCCACTGGTGCCCCCTCGTGAGAAAGACAAAGTACGGTAGCATAGGGCCCACTGGAGCCCCTTAGTGATTAAAACTCTGTACGGCAGCACAGGGCCCACTGGTGATTAAAACCCTGTACGGCAGCACAGGGCCCACTGGAGCTCCCTGGTGAGTAACACACTGTACGGCAGCACAGGGCCCATTGGTGCCACCATGGAGTAAAACACTGTATGGCAGCACAGGGCCCATTGGTGCACCCGAGTGAGGAAAACACTGTACTGCAGCACAGTGCCCATTGGTGCCCCCAGTGAGTAAAACACTGTACGGCAGCACAGTGCCCAATTATGCCTCTAGTGAGTAAAACCCTGCACCTCAGCACAGGGCCCGCTGGAGCCCCCTAGAGATTAAAACAATGTGCGGCAGCACAGGGCCCACTGGATTGCCCAGTGAGTAAAACATTGCACTGCAGCACAGAGACCACTGGAGCCCCCTAGTGAGCAAAACACTGTATGGCAGCACAGAGCCCACTGGAGCCCCCTAGTGAGTAAACCACTGTACTGCAGCACAGGTTGGACTGGTGCCCCCTACTGATTAAAACACTGTACTGTAGCACAGGGCCCACTGGAGCTACCTCGTGGGAAAACACTGTAAGGCAACACAAGGCCAATTGGTGTCCCCTAGTCAGTAAAAAACTGCACTGCAGCACAAGACACATTGGAGCGCCCGAGTGAGCAAAAAACTGTATGGTAGTACTGGGCCCACTGCTGCCCCCTAGTGAGTAAAACACTGTACTGCAGCAGAGGGCCCATTGGTGCCCCCGATTGAGTAAAACACTGTACTGCAGCACAGGGCCCATTGGTTCCCCCTAATGATTAAAACACTCTAAGGCAGCACAGTGCCCACTGGTGCCCCGAGTGAGTAAAACACTGTACTGCAGCACAGGGCCCATTGGTGCCCCCCAGTGAGTAAAACACTCCAAGGCAGCACAGTGCCCACTGGTGCCCCTAGTGAGCAAAACACTGTACTGCAGCACAGGGCCCATTGGTGCCCTCCAGATAGTAAAACACTGTACGGCAGCACAGGTTGCACTGGTGCCCCCTACCGATTAAAACACTCTACTGCAGCACAGGGCCCACTGGAGCCCCCTCGTGGGAAAGCACTGTAAGGCAGCACGGGGCCAATTGGTGTCCCCTAGTGAGTAAAACACTGCACTGCAGCACAAGACATAATGGAGCGCCCGAGTGAGCAAAAAGCTGTGTGGTAGTACAGGGCCCACTGCTGCCCCCTAGTGAGTAAAACACTGTACTGCAGCACAGGGCCCATTGGTGCCCCCTAATGATTAAAACACTCTAAGGCAGCACAGTGCCCACTGGTGCCCCGAGTGAGTAAAACACTGTACTGCAGCATAGCGCCCAGTGGTGCCCCTCGTGAGAAGGACAAAGTACGGTAGCACAGTGCCCACTGGTGCCCCCATTGAGTAAAATACTGTACGGCAGCACAGTGCCCAATTATGCCTCCGGTGAGCAAAACCCTGCAGCTCAGCACAGGGCCCACTGGAGCCCCCTAGTGAGTAAAACACTGTACTGCAGCACAGGTTGCACTGGTGCCCCCTACTGATTAAAACACTGTACTGTAGCATAGGGCCGACTGGAGCCACCTCATGGGAAAACACTGCAAGGCAGCACAGGGCCAATTGGTGTCCCCTAGTGAGTAAAACACTGCACTGCAGCACAAGACACATTGGAGCGCCCGAGTGAGCAAAAAACTGTATGGTAGTACTGGGCCCACTGCTGCCCCCTAGTGAGTAAAACACTGTACTGCAGCACAGGACCCATTGGTGCCCCGAGTGAGTAAAACACTGTACGGCAGCACAAGACACATTGGAGCGCCCGAGTGAGCAAAAAACTGTTTTGTAGTACTGGGCCCACTGCTGCCCCCTAGTGAGTAAAACACTGTACTGCAGCACAGGACCCATTGGTGCCCCCTATTGAGTAAAGCACTCTACGGCAGCACAGGGCCCACTGGTGCCCCGAGTGAGTAAAACACTGTACTGCAGCACAGGGCCCATTGGTGCCTTCCAGAGTGTAAAACACTGTACGGCAGCACAGGTTGCACTGGTGCCCCCTACTGATTAAAACACTCTACTGCAGCACAGGGCCCACTGGAGCCCGCTCGTGGGGTAACACTGTAAGGCAGCACAGGGCCAATTGGTGTCCCCTAGTGAGTAAAACACTGCACTGCAGCACAAGACATATTGGAGCGCCCGAGTGAGCAAAAAACTGTATGGTAGTACTGGGCCCACTGCTGCCCCCTAGTGAGTAAAACACTGTACTGCAGCACAGGGCCCATTGGTGCCCCCTAGTGAGTAAAACACTGTACTGCAGAATATCGCCCACTGGTGCCCCCTCGTGAGAAAGACAATGTACGGTAGCACAGGGCCCACTGGAGCCCCTTAGTGATTAAAACTCTGTACGGCAGCACAGGGCCCACTGGAGCCCACCGTTGATTAAAACCCTGTACGGCAGCACAGGGCCCACTGGAGCTCCCTGGTGAGTAACACACTGTACGGCAGCACAGGGCCCATTGGTGTCCCCTATTGAGTAAAACACTGTACTGCAGCACAGGGCCCATTGGTGCCTTCCAGAGTGTAAAACACTGTACGGCAGCACAGGTTGCACTGGTGCCCCCTACTGATTAAAACACTCTACTGCAGCACAGGGCCCACTGGAGCCCGCTCGTGGGGTAACACTGTAAGGCAGCACAGGGCCAATTGGTGTCCCCTAGTGAGTAAAACACTGCACTGCAGCACAAGACATATTGGAGCGCCCGAGTGAGCAAAAAACTGTATGGTAGTACTGGGCCCACTGCTGCCCCCTAGTGAGTAAAACACTGTACTGCAGCACAGGGCCCATTGGTGCCCCCTAGTGAGTAAAACACTGTACTGCAGAATAGCGCCCACTGGTGCCCCCTCGTGAGAAAGACAATGTACGGTAGCACAGGGCCCACTGGAGCCCCTTAGTGATTAAAACTCTGTACGGCAGCACAGGGCCCACTGGAGCCCACTGGTGATTAAAACCCTGTACGGCAGCACAGGGCCCACTGGAGCTCCCTGGTGAGTAACGCACTGTACGGCAGCACAGGGCCCATTGGTGCCCCCAGTGAGTAAAACACTGTACGGCAGCACAGTGCCCACTTATGCCCCTAGTGAGTAAAACACTGTACTGCAGCACAGTGCCCATTGGTGCCCCCTAGTGAGTAAAGAACTGCACGGCAGCACAGGACCCTCTGCAGCTCCCTGGTGAGTAAAACATGGTGCGGCAGCACAGTGCCCAATTATGCCCCTAGTGAGTAAAACAATGTACTGCAGCACAGGGCCCTTTGGTGCCCCCTATTGAGTAAAACACTGCAGGGCAGCACAGGGCCCATTGGTGCCCCCTGTGAGTAAAACAATGTACGGCAACGCCGTGCCCACTTATGCCCCTAGTGAGTAAAACACTGTACTGCAGCACAGGGCCCATTGGTGCCCTCCAGAGAGTAAAACACTGTACGGCAGCACAGGTTGCACTGGTGCCCCCTGCTGATTAAAACACTCTACTGCAGCACAGGGCCCACTGGATCCCCCTCGTGGGAAAACACTGTAAGTCAGCACAGGGCCAATTGGTGCCCCGAGTGAGTAAAACACTGTACGGCAGCACAGTGCCCACTTATGCCCCTAGTGAGTAAAACACTGTACTGCAGCACAGTGCCCATTTGTGCCCCCAAGTGAGTAAAAAACTGTACGGCAGCACAGGGCCCACTGGAGCTCCCTGGTTTGTAAAACACTGTAAGGCAGCACAGGGCCCACTGGTCCCACCTAGTGTGTAAAAACACTTCCCCTCAGAACAGGGCCCACTGGAGCTCCCTGGTTTGTAAAACACTGCACGGCTGCACAGGGCCCATTGGTGCCCCCAGTGAGTAAAACACTGTACGGCAGCACAGTGCCCAATTATGCCTCTGGTGAGCAAAACCCTGCCCCTCAGCACAGGGCCCACTGGAGCCCCGTAGTGAGTAAAACAATGTGCAGCAGCACAGGGCCCACTGGATTGCCCAGTGAGTAAAACAATGCACTGCAGCACAGAGACCACTGGAGCCCCCTAGTGAGTAAAACACTGTATGGCAGCACAGGGCCCACTGGAGCCCCCTAGTGAGTAAAACACTGTACTGCAGCACAGGTTGCACTGGTGCCCCCTACTGATTAAAACACTGTACTGTAGCATAGGGCCGACTGGAGCCACCTCGTGGGAAAACACTGCAAGGCAGCACAGGGCCAATTGGTGTCCCCTAGTGAGTAAAACACTGCACTGCAGCACAAGACACATTGGAGCGCCCGAGTGAGCAAAAAACTGCATGGTAGTACTGGGCCCACTGCTGCCCCCTAGTGAGTAAAACACTGTACTACAGCACAGGACCCATTGGTGCCCCGAGTGAGTAAAACACTGTACGGCAGCACAAGACACATTGGAACGCCCGAGTGAGCAAAAAACTGTATGGTAGTACTGGGCCCACTGCTGCCCCCTAGTGAGTAAAACACTGTACTGCAGCACAGGACCCATTGGTGCCCCCTATTGAGTAAAACACTGTACGGCAGCACAGGGCCCATTGGTTCCCCCTATTGAGTAAAACACTGTACGGCAGCACAGGGCCCATTGGTTCCCCCTAGTGATTAAAGCACTCTACGGCAGCACAGGGCCCACTGGTGCCCCGAGTGAGTAAAACACTCCAAGGCAGCACAGTGCCCATTGGTGCCCCTAGTGAGTAAAACACTGTACTGCAGCACAGGGCCCATTGGTGCCTTCCAGAGTGTAAAAAACTGTACGGCAGCACAGGTTGCACTGGTGCCCCCTAATGATTAAAACACTCTACTGCAGCACAGGGCCCACTGGAGCCCCCTCGTGGGGTAACACTGTACTGCAGCACAGGGCCCATTGGTGCCCCCTAGTGAGTAAAACACTGTACTGCAGCATATCGCCCACTGGTGCCCCCTCGTGAGAAAGACAAAGTACGGTAGCACAGGGCCCACTGGAGCCCCTTAGTGATTAAAACTCTGTACGGCAGCACAGGGCCCACTGGAGCCCACTGGTGATTAAAACCCTGTACGGCAGCACAGGGCCCACTGGAGCTCCCTGGTGAGTAACACACTGTACGGCAGCACAGGGCCCATTGGTGTCCCCTATTGAGTAAAACACTGTACTGCAGCACAGGGCCCATTGGTGCCACCATGGAGTAAAACACTGTATGGCAGCACAGGGCCCATTGGTGCACCCGAGTGAGGAAAACACTGTACTGCAGCACAGTGCCCATTGGTGCCCCCAGTGAGTAAACCACTGTACGGCAGCACAGTGCCCAATTATGCCTCGAGTGAGTAAAACCCTGCACCTCAGCACAGGGCCCGCTGGAGCCCCCTAGAGATTAAAACAATGTGCGGCAGCACAGGGCCCACTGGATTGCCCAGTGAGTAAAACAATGCACTGCAGCACAGAGACCACTGGAGCCCCCTAGTGAGCAAAACACTGTATGGCAGCACAGAGCCCACTGGAGCCCCCTAGTGAGTAAAACACTGCACTGCAGCACAATACGCATTGGAGCGCCCGAGTGAGCAAAAAAATGCATGGTAGTACTGGGCCCACTGCTGCCCCCTAGTGAGTAAAACACTGTACTACAGCACAGGACCCATTGGTGCCCCGAGTGAGTAAAACACTGTACGGCAGCACAAGACACATTGGAACGCCCGAGTGAGCAAAAAACTGTATGGTAGTACTGGGCCCACTGCTGCCCCCTAGTGAGTAAAACACTGTACTGCAGCACAGGACCCATTGGTGCCCCCTATTGAGTAAAACACTGTACGGCAGCACAGGGCCCATTGGTTCCCCCTAGTGATTAAAGCACTCTACGGCAGCACAGGGCCCACTGGTGCCCCGAGTGAGTAAAACACTCCAAGGCAGCACAGTGCCCACTGGTGCCCCTAGTGAGTAAAACACTGTACTGCAGCACAGGGCCCATTGGTGCCTTCCAGAGTGTAAAAAAACTGTACGGCAGCACAGGTTGCACTGGTGCCCCCTAATGATTAAAACACTCTACTGCAGCACAGGGCCCACTGGAGCCCCCTCGTGGGGTAACACTGTATTGCAGCACAGGGCCCATTGGTGCCCCCTAGTAAGTAAAACACTGTACTGCAGCATATCGCCCACTGGTGCCCCCTCGTGAGAAAGACAAAGTACGGTAGCACAGGGCCCACTGGAGCCCCTTAGTGATTAAAACTCTGTACGGCAGCACAGGGCCCACTGGAGCCCACTGGTGATTAAAACCCTGTACGGCAGCACAGGGCCCACTGGAGCTCCCTGGTGAGTAACACACTGTACGGCAGCACAGGGCCCATTGGTGTCCCCTATTGAGTAAAACACTGTACTGCAGCACAGGGCCCATTGGTGCCACCATGGAGTAAAACACTGTATGGCAGCACAGGGCCCATTGGTGCACCCGAGTGAGGAAAACACTGTACTGCAGCACAGTGCCCATTGGTGCCCCCAGTGAGTAAACCACTGTACGGCAGCACGGTGCCCAATTATGCCTCGAGTGAGTAAAACCCTGCACCTCAGCACAGGGCCCGCTGGAGCCCCCTAGAGATTAAAACAATGTGCGGCAGCACAGGGCCCACTGGATTGCCCAGTGAGTAAAACAATGCACTGCAGCACAGAGACCACTGGAGCCCCCTAGTGAGCAAAACACTGTATGGCAGCACAGAGCCCACTGGAGCCCCCTAGTGAGTAAACCACTGTACTGCAGCACAGGTTGGACTGGTGCCCCCTACTGATTAAAACACTGTACTGTAGCACAGGGCCCACTGGATCCCCCTCGTGGGAAAACACTGTAAGTCAGCACAGGGCCAACTGGTGTCCACGAGTGAGTAAAACACTGTACGGCAGCACAGTGCCCACTTATGCCCCTAGTGAGTAAAACACTGTACTGCAGCACAGTGCCCATTTATGCCCCCTAGTGAGTAAAACACTGTACTGCAGCACAGGGCCCACTGGAGCTCCCTGGTTGTAAAACACTGCACGGCAGCACAGGGCCCATTGATGCCCCCAGTGTGTAAAACACTGTACGGCAGCACAGTGCCCAATTATGCCTCCGGTGAGCAAAACCCTGCAGCTCAGCACAGGGCCCACTGGAGCCCCCTAGTGAGTAAAATAATGTGCAGCAGCACAGGGCCCACTGGATTGCCCAGTGAGTAAAACAATGCACTGCAGCACAGAGACCACTGGAGCCCCCTCGTGAGTAAAAAACTGTATGGCAGCACAGGGCCCACTGGAGCCCCCTCGTGAGTAAAACAATGTACTGCAGCACAGGTTGCACTGGTGCCCCCTACTGATTAAAACACTGTACTGTAGCATAGGGCCGACTGGAGCCACCTCGTGGGAAAACACTGCAAGGCAGCACAGGGCCAATTGGTGTCCCCTAGTGAGTAAAACACTGCACTGCAGCACAAGACACATTGGAGCGCCCGAGTGAGCAAAAAACTGCATGGTAGTACTGGGCCCACTGCTGCCCCCTAGTGAGTAAAACACTGTACTACAGCACAGGACCCATTGGTGCCCCGAGTGAGTAAAACACTGTACGGCAGCACAAGACACATTGGAACGCCCGAGTGAGCAAAAAACTGTATGGTAGTACTGGGCCCACTGCTGCCCCCTAGTGAGTAAAACACTGTACTGCAGCACAGGACCCATTGGTGCCCCCTATTGAGTAAAACACTGTACGGCAGCACAGGGCCCATTGGTTCCCCCTAGTGATTAAAGCACTCTACGGCAGCACAGGGCCCACTGGTGCCCCGAGTGAGTAAAACACTCCAAGGCAGCACAGTGCCCACTGGTGCCCCTAGTGAGTAAAACACTGTACTGCAGCACAGGGCCCATTGGTGCCTTCCAGAGTGTAAAACACTGTACGGCAGCACAGGTTGCACTGGTGCCCCCTACTGATTAAAACACTCTACTGCAGCACAGGGCCCACTGGAGCCCCCTCGTGGGGTAACACTGTTAGGCAGCACAGAGCCAATTGGTGTCCCCTAGTGAGTAAAACACTGCACTGCAGCACAAGACATATTGGAGCGCCCGAGTGAGCAAAAAACTGTATGGTAGTACTGGGCCCACTGCTGCCCCCTAGTGAGTAAAACACTGCACTGCAGCACAGGGCCCATTGGTGCCCCCTCGTGAGAAAGACAAAGTACGGTAGCACAGGGCCCACTGGAGCCCCTTAGTGATTAAAACTCTGTACGGCAGCACAGGGCCCACTGGAGCCCACCGGTGATTAAAACCCTGTACGGCAGCACAGGGCCCACTGGAGCTCCCTGGTGAGTAACACACTGTACGGCAGCACAGGGCCCATTGGTGTCCCGTTTTGAGTAAAACACTGTACTGCAGCACAGAGCCCATTGGTGCCTTCCAGAGTGTAAAACACTGTACGGCAGCACAGGTTGCACTGGTGCCCCCTACTGATTAAAACACTCTACTGCAGCACAGGGCCCACTGGAGCCCCCTCGTGGGGTAACACTGTAAGGCAGCACAGGGCCAATTGGTGTCCCCGAGTGAGTAAAACACTGCTCTGCAGCACAAAACATATTGGAGCGCCCGAGTGAGCAAAAAACTGTATGCTAGTACTGGGCCCACTGCTGCCCCCTAGTGAGTAAAACACTGTACTGCAGCACAGGGCCCATTGGTGCCTCCTAGTGAGTAAAACACTGTACTGCAGCATATCGCCCACTGGTGCCCCCTCGTGAGAAAGACAAAGTACGGTAGCACAGGGTCCACTGGAGCCCCTTAGTGATTAAAACTCTGTACGGCAGCACAGGGCCCACTGGTGATTAAAACCCTGTACGGCAGCACAGGGCCCACTGGAGCTCCCTGGTGAGTAACACACTGTACGGCAGCACAGGGCCCATTGGTGCCACCATGGAGTAAAACACTGTATGGCAGCACAGGGCCCATTGGTGCACCCGAGTGAGGAAAACACTGTACTGCAGCACAGTGCCCATTGGTGCCCCCAGTGAGTAAAACACTGTACGGCAGCACAGTGCCCAATTATGCCTCTAGTGAGTAAAACCCTGCACCTCAGCACAGGGCCCGCTGGAGCCCCCTAGAGATTAAAACAATGTGCGGCAGCACAGGGCCCACTGGATTGCCCAGTGAGTAAAACAATGCACTGCAGCACAGAGACCACTGGAGCCCCCTAGTGAGCAAAACACTGTATGGCAGCACAGAGCCCACTGGAGCCCCCTAGTGAGTAAACCACTGTACTGCAGCACAGGTTGGACTGGTGCCCCCTACTGATTAAAACACTGTACTGTAGCACAGGGCCCACTGGAGCTACCTCGTGGGAAAACACTGTAAGGCAACACAAGGCCAATTGGTGTCCCCTAGTCAGTAAAAAACTGCACTGCAGCACAAGACACATTGGAGCGCCCGAGTGAGCAAAAAACTGTATGGTAGTACTGGGCCCACTGCTGCCCCCTAGTGAGTAAAACACTGTACTGCAGCAGAGGGCCCATTGGTGCCCCCGATTGAGTAAAACACTGTACTGCAGCACAGGGCCCATTGGTTCCCCCTAATGATTAAAACACTCTAAGGCAGCACAGTGCCCACTGGTGCCCCGAGTGAGTAAAACACTGTACTGCAGCACAGGGCCCATTGGTGCCCCCCAGTGAGTAAAACACTCCAAGGCAGCACAGTGCCCACTGGTGCCCCTAGTGAGCAAAACACTGTACTGCAGCACAGGGCCCATTGGTGCCCTCCAGATAGTAAAACACTGTACGGCAGCACAGGTTGCACTGGTGCCCCCTACCGATTAAAACACTCTACTGCAGCACAGGGCCCACTGGAGCCCCCTCGTGGGAAAGCACTGTAAGGCAGCACGGGGCCAATTGGTGTCCCCTAGTGAGTAAAACACTGCACTGCAGCACAAGACATAATGGAGCGCCCGAGTGAGCAAAAAGCTGTGTGGTAGTACAGGGCCCACTGCTGCCCCCTAGTGAGTAAAACACTGTACTGCAGCACAGGGCCCATTGGTGCCCCCTATTGAGTAAAATACTGTACGGCAGCACAGGGCCCATTGGTTCCCCCGAGTGATTAAAATACTCCAAGGCAGCACAGTGCCCACTGGTGCCCCGAGTGAGTAAAACACTGTACTGCAGCATAGCGCCCAGTGGTGCCCCTCGTGAGAAGGACAAAGTACGGTAGCACAGTGCCCACTGGTGCCCCCATTGAGTAAAACACTGTACGGCAGCACAGTGCCCACTGGTGCCCCGAGTGAGTAAAACACTGTACGGCAGCACAGGGCCCACTGGAGCTCCCTGGTTTGTAAAACACTGTAAGGCAGCAGAGGGCCCACTGGTCCCACCTAGTGTGTAAAAACACTTCCCCTCAGAACAGGGCCCACTGGAGCTCCCTGGTTGTAAAACACTGCACGGCAGCACAGGGCCCATTGGTGCCCCCAGTGAGTAAAACACTGTACGGCAGCACAGTGCCCAATTATGCCTCCGGTGAGCAAAACCCTGCAGCTCAGCACAGGGCCCACTGGAGCCCCCTAGTGAGTAAAATAATGTGCAGCAGCACAGGGCCCACTGGATTGCCCAGTGAGTAAAACAATGCACTGCAGCACAGAGACCACTGGAGCCCCCTAGTGAGTAAAAAACTGTATGGCAGCACAGGGCCCACTGGAGCCCCCTAGTGAGTAAAACACTGTACTGCAGCACAGGTTGCACTGGTGCCCCCTACTGATTAAAACACTGTACTGTAGCATAGGGCCGACTGGAGCCACCTCATGGGAAAACACTGCAAGGCAGCACAGGGCCAATTGGTGTCCCCTAGTGAGTAAAACACTGCACTGCAGCACAAGACACATTGGAGCGCCCGAGTGAGCAAAAAACTGTATGGTAGTACTGGGCCCACTGCTGCCCCCTAGTGAGTAAAACACTGTACTGCAGCACAGGACCCATTGGTGCCCCGAGTGAGTAAAACACTGTACGGCAGCACAAGACACATTGGAGCGCCCGAGTGAGCAAAAAACTGTTTTGTAGTACTGGGCCCACTGCTGCCCCCTAGTGAGTAAAACACTGTACTGCAGCACAGGACCCATTGGTGCCCCCTATTGAGTAAAGCACTCTACGGCAGCACAGGGCCCACTGGTGCCCCGAGTGAGTAAAACACTGCAAGGCAGCACAGTGCCCACTGGTGCTGCTAGTGAGTAAAACACTGTACTGCAGCACAGGGCCCATTGGTGCCTTCCAGAGTGTAAAACACTGTACGGCAGCACAGGTTGCACTGGTGCCCCCTACTGATTAAAACACTCTACTGCAGCACAGGGCCCACTGGAGCCCGCTCGTGGGGTAACACTGTAAGGCAGCACAGGGCCAATTGGTGTCCCCTAGTGAGTAAAACACTGCACTGCAGCACAAGACATATTGGAGCGCCCGAGTGAGCAAAAAACTGTATGGTAGTACTGGGCCCACTGCTGCCCCCTAGTGAGTAAAACACTGTACTGCAGCACAGGGCCCATTGGTGCCCCCTAGTGAGTAAAACACTGTACTGCAGAATATCGCCCACTGGTGCCCCCTCGTGAGAAAGACAATGTACGGTAGCACAGGGCCCACTGGAGCCCCTTAGTGATTAAAACTCTGTACGGCAGCACAGGGCCCACTGGAGCCCACCGTTGATTAAAACCCTGTACGGCAGCACAGGGCCCACTGGAGCTCCCTGGTGAGTAACACACTGTACGGCAGCACAGGGCCCATTGGTGTCCCCTATTGAGTAAAACACTGTACTGCAGCACAGGGCCCATTGGTGCCTTCCAGAGTGTAAAACACTGTACGGCAGCACAGGTTGCACTGGTGCCCCCTACTGATTAAAACACTCTACTGCAGCACAGGGCCCACTGGAGCCCCCTCGTGGGGTAACACTGTAAGGCAGCACAGGGCCAATTGGTGTCCCCTAGTGAGTAAAACACTGCTCTGCAGCACAAGACATATTGGAGCGCCCGAGTGAGCAAAAAACTGTATGGTAGTACTGGGCCCACTGCTGCCCCCTAGTGAGTAAAACACTGTACTGCAGCACAGGGCCCATTGGTGCCCCCTAGTGAGTAAAACACTGTACTGCAGCATAGCGCCCACTGGTGCCCCCTTGTGAGAAAGACAAAGTACGGTAGCACAGGGCCCACTGGAGCCCCTTAGTGATTAAAACTCTGTACGGCAGCACAGGGCCCACTGGAGCCCACTGGTGATTAAAACCCTGTACGGCAGCACAGGGCCCACTGGAGCTCCCTGGTGAGTAACGCACTGTACGGCAGCACAGGGCCCATTGGTGCCCCCAGTGAGTAAAACACTGTACGGCAGCACAGTGCCCACTTATGCCCCTAGTGAGTAAAACACTGTACTGCAGCACAGTGCCCATTGGTGCCACCTAGTGAGTAAAGAACTGCACGGCAGCACAGGACCCTCTGCAGCTCCCTGGTGAGTAAAACATTGTGCGGCAGCACAGTGCCCAATTATGCCCCTAGTGAGTAAAACAATGTACTGCAGCACAGGGCCCTTTGGTGCCCCCTATTGAGTAAAACACTGCAGGGCAGCACAGGGCCCATTGGTGCCCCCTGTGAGTAAAACAATGTACGGCAACGCCGTGCCCACTTATGCCCCTAGTGAGTAAAACACTGTACTGCAGCACAGGGCCCATTGGTGCCCTCCAGAGAGTAAAACACTGTACGGCAGCACAAGTTGCACTGGTGCCCCCTGCTGATTAAAACACTCTACTGCAGCACAGGGCCCACTGGATCCCCCTCGTGGGAAAACACTGTAAGTCAGCACAGGGCCAATTGGTGCCCCGAGTGAGTAAAACACTGTACGGCAGCACAGTGCCCACTTATGCCCCTAGTGAGTAAAACACTGTACTGCAGCACAGTGCCCATTTGTGCCCCCAAGTGAGTAAAAAACTGTACGGCAGCACAGGGCCCACTGGAGCTCCCTGGTTTGTAAAACACTGTAAGGCAGCACAGGGCCCACTGGTCCCACCTAGTGTGTAAAAACACTTCCCTTCAGAACAGGGCCCACTGGAGCTCCCTGGTTTGTAAAACACTGCACGGCTGCACAGGGCCCATTGGTGCCCCCAGTGAGTAAAACACTGTACGGCAGCACAGTGCCCAATTATGCCTCTGGTGAGCAAAACCCTGCCCCTCAGCACAGGGCCCACTGGAGCCCCGTAGTGAGTAAAACAATGTGCAGCAGCACAGGGCCCACTGGATTGCCCAGTGAGTAAAACAATGCACTGCAGCACAGAGACCACTGGAGCCCCCTAGTGAGTAAAACACTGTATGGCAGCACAGGGCCCACTGGAGCCCCCTAGTGAGTAAAACACTGTACTGCAGCACAGGTTGCACTGGTGCCCCCTACTGATTAAAACACTGTACTGTAGCATAGGGCCGACTGGAGCCACCTCGTGGGAAAACACTGCAAGGCAGCACAGGGCCAATTGGTGTCCCCTAGTGAGTAAAACACTGCACTGCAGCACAAGACACATTGGAGCGCCCGAGTGAGCAAAAAACTGCATGGTAGTACTGGGCCCACTGCTGCCCCCTAGTGAGTAAAACACTGTACTACAGCACAGGACCCATTGGTGCCCCGAGTGAGTAAAACACTGTACGGCAGCACAAGACACATTGGAACGCCCGAGTGAGCAAAAAACTGTATGGTAGTACTGGGCCCACTGCTGCCCCCTAGTGAGTAAAACACTGTACTGCAGCACAGGACCCATTGGTGCCCCCTATTGAGTAAAACACTGTACGGCAGCACAGGGCCCATTGGTTCCCCCTAGTGATTAAAGCACTCTACGGCAGCACAGGGCCCACTGGTGCCCCGAGTGAGTAAAACACTCCAAGGCAGCACAGTGCCCATTGGTGCCCCTAGTGAGTAAAACACTGTACTGCAGCACAGGGCCCATTGGTGCCTTCCAGAGTGTAAAAAACTGTACGGCAGCACAGGTTGCACTGGTGCCCCCTAATGATTAAAACACTCTACTGCAGCACAGGGCCCACTGGAGCCCCCTCGTGGGGTAACACTGTACTGCAGCACAGGGCCCATTGGTGCCCCCTAGTGAGTAAAACACTGTACTGCAGCATATCGCCCACTGGTGCCCCCTCGTGAGAAAGACAAAGTACGGTAGCACAGGGCCCACTGGAGCCCCTTAGTGATTAAAACTCTGTACGGCAGCACAGGGCCCACTGGAGCCCACTGGTGATTAAAACCCTGTACGGCAGCACAGGGCCCACTGGAGCTCCCTGGTGAGTAACACACTGTACGGCAGCACAGGGCCCATTGGTGTCCCCTATTGAGTAAAACACTGTACTGCAGCACAGGGCCCATTGGTGCCACCATGGAGTAAAACACTGTATGGCAGCACAGGGCCCATTGGTGCACCCGAGTGAGGAAAACACTGTACTGCAGCACAGTGCCCATTGGTGCCCCCAGTGAGTAAACCACTGTACGGCAGCACAGTGCCCAATTATGCCTCGAGTGAGTAAAACCCTGCACCTCAGCACAGGGCCCGCTGGAGCCCCCTAGAGATTAAAACAATGTGCGGCAGCACAGGGCCCACTGGATTGCCCAGTGAGTAAAACAATGCACTGCAGCACAGAGACCACTGGAGCCCCCTAGTGAGCAAAACACTGTATGGCAGCACAGAGCCCACTGGAGCCCCCTAGTGAGTAAACCACTGTACTGCAGCACAGGTTGGACTGGTGCCCCCTACTGATTAAAACACTGTACTGTAGCACAGGGCCCACTGGATCCCCCTCGTGGGAAAACACTGTAAGTCAGCACAGGGCCAATTGGTGTCCCCGAGTGAGTAAAACACTGTACGGCAGCACAGTGCCCACTTTTGCCCCTAGTGAGTAAAACACTGTACTGCAGCACAGTGCCCATTTATGCCCCCTAGTGAGTAAAACACTGTACGGCAGCACAGGGCCCACTGGAGCTCCCTGGTTGTAAAACACTGCACGGCAGCACAGGGCCCATTGATGCCCCCAGTGAGTAAAACACTGTACGGCAGCACAGTGCCCAATTATGCCTCTGGTGAGCAAAACCCTGCACCTCAGCACAGGGCCCACTGGAGCCCCCTAGTGAGTAAAATAATGTGCAGCAGCACAGGGCCCACTGGATTGCCCAGTGAGTAAAACAATGCACTGCAGCACAGAGACCACTGGAGCCCCCTAGTGAGTAAAAAACTGTATGGCAGCAAAGGGCCCACTGGAGCCCCCTCGTGAGTAAAACAATGTACTGCAGCACAGGTTGCACTGGTGCCCCCTACTGATTAAAACACTGTACTGTAGCATAGGGCCGACTGGAGCCACCTCGTGGGAAAACACTGCAAGGCAGCACAGGGCCAATTGGTGTCCCCTAGTGAGTAAAACACTGCACTGCAGCACAAGACACATTGGAGCGCCCGAGTGAGCAAAAAACTGCATGGTAGTACTGGGCCCACTGCTGCCCCCTAGTGAGTAAAACACTGTACTACAGCACAGGACCCATTGGTGCCCCGAGTGAGTAAAACACTGTACGGCAGCACAAGACACATTAGAACGCCCGAGTGAGCAAAAAACTGTATGGTAGTACTGGGCCCACTGCTGCCCCCTAGTGAGTAAAACACTGTACTGCAGCACAGGACCCATTGGTGCCCCCTATTGAGTAAAACACTGTACGGCAGCACAGGGCACCTTTTGTTCCCCCTAGTGATTAAAGCACTCTACGGCAGCACAGGGCCCACTGGTGCCCCGAGTGAGTAAAACACTCCAAGGCAGCACAGTGCCCACTGGTGCCCCTAGTGAGTAAAACACTGTACTGCAGCACAGGGCCCATTGGTGTCTTCCAGAGTGTAAAACACTGTACGGCAGCACAGGTTGCACTGGTGCCCCCTACTGATTAAAACACTCTACTGCAGCACAGGGCCCACTGGAGCCGCATCGTGGGGTAACACTGTTAGGCAGCACAGAGCCAATTGGTGTCCCCTAGTGAGTAAAACACTGCACTGCAACACAAGACATATTGGAGCGCCCGAGTGAGCAAAAAACTGTATGGTAGTACTGGGCCCACTGCTGCCCCCTAGTGAGTAAAACACTGTACTGCAGCACAGGGCCCATTGGTGCCCCCTCGTGAGAAAGACAAAGTACGGTAGCACAGGGCCCACTGGAGCCCCTTAGTGATTAAAACTCTGTACGGCAGCACAGGGCCCACTGGAGCCCACCGGTGATTAAAACCCTGTACGGCAGCACAGGGCCCACTGGAGCTCCCTGGTGAGTAACACACTGTACGGCAGAACAGGGCCCATTGGTGTCCCCTATTGAGTAAAACACTGTACTGCAGCACAGGGCCCATTGGTGCCTTCCAGAGTGTAAAACACTGTACGGCAGCACAGGTTGCACTGGTGCCCCCTACTGATTAAAACACTCTACTGCAGCACAGGGCCCACTGGAGCCCCCTCGTGGGGTAACACTGTAAGGCAGCACAGGGCCAATTGGTGTCCCCTTGTGAGTAAAACACTGCTCTGCAGCACAAGACATATTGGAGCGCCCGAGTGAGCAAAAAACTGTATGGTAGTACTGGGCCCACTGCTGCCCCCTGGTGAGTAAAACACTGTACTGCAGCACAGGGCCCATTGGTGCCACCTAGTGAGTAAAACACTGTACTGCAGCATATCGCCCACTGGTGCCCCCTCGTGAGAAAGACAAAGTACGGTAGCACAGGGCCCACTGGAGCCCCTTAGTGATTAAAACTCTGTACGGCAGCACAGGGCCCACTGGAGCCCACTGGTGATTAAAACCCTGTACGGCAGCACAGGGCCCACTGGAGCTCCCTGGTGAGTAACACACTGTACGGCAGCACAGGGCCCATTGGTGTCCCCTATTGAGCAAAACACTGTACTGCAGCACAGGGCCCATTGGTGCCACCATGGAGTAAAACACTGTATGGCAGCACAGGGCCCATTGGTGCACCCGAGTGAGGAAAACACTGTACTGCAGCACAGTGCCCATTGGTGCCCCCAGTGAGTAAAACACTGTACGGCAGCACAGTGCCCAATTATGCCTCTAGTGAGTAAAACCCTGCACCTCAGCACAGGGCCCGCTGGAGCCCCCTAGAGATTAAAACAATGTGCGGCAGCACAGGGCCCACTGGATTGCCCAGTGAGTAAAACATTGCACTGCAGCACAGAGACCACTGGAGCCCCCTAGTGAGCAAAACACTGTATGGCAGCACAGAGCCCACTGGAGCCCCCTAGTGAGTAAACCACTGTACTGCAGCACAGGTTGGACTGGTGCCCCCTACTGATTAAAACACTGTACTGTAGCACAGGGCCCACTGGAGCTACCTCGTGGGAAAACACTGTAAGGCAAAACAAGGCCAATTGGTGACCCTAGTCAGTAAAAAACTGCACTGCAGCACAAGACACATTGGAGCGCCCGAGTGAGCAAAAAACTGCATGGTAGTACTGGGCCCACTGCTGCCCCCTAGTGAGTAAAACACTGTACTACAGCACAGGACCCATTGGTGCCCCGAGTGAGTAAAACACTGTACGGCAGCACAAGACACATTGGAACGCCCGAGTGAGCAAAAAACTGTATGGTAGTACTGGGCCCACTGCTGCCCCCTAGTGAGTAAAACACTGTACTGCAGCACAGGACCCATTGGTGCCCCCTATTGAGTAAAACACTGTACGGCAGCACAGGGCACCTTTTGTTCCCCCTTGTGATTAAAGCACTCTACGGCAGCACAGGGCCCACTGGTGCCCCGAGTGAGTAAAACACTCCAAGGCAGCACAGTGCCCACTGGTGCCCCTAGTGAGTAAAACACTGTACTGCAGCACAGGGCCCATTGGTGTCTTCCAGAGTGTAAAACACTGTACGGCAGCACAGGTTGCACTGGTGCCCCCTACTGATTAAAACACTCTACTGCAGCACAGGGCCCACTGGAGCCGCCTCGTGGGGTAACACTGTTAGGCAGCACAGAGCCAATTGGTGTCCTCTAGTGAGTAAAACACTGCACTGCAGCACAAGACATATTGGAGCGCCCGAGTGAGCAAAAAACTGTATGGTAGTACTGGGCCCACTGCTGCCCCCTAGTGAGTAAAACACTGTACTGCAGCACAGGGCCCATTGGTGCCCCCTCGTGAGAAAGACAAAGTACGGTAGCACAGGGCCCACTGGAGCCCCTTAGTGATTAAAACTCTGTACGGCAGCACAGGGCCCACTGGAGCCCACCGGTGATTAAAACCCTGTACGGCAGCACAGGGCCCACTGGAGCTCCCTGGTGAGTAACACACTGTACGGCAGAACAGGGCCCATTGGTGTCCCCTATTGAGTAAAACACTGTACTGCAGCACAGGGCCCATTGGTGCCTTCCAGAGTGTAAAACACTGTACGGCAGCACAGGTTGCACTGGTGCCCCCTACTGATTAAAACACTCTACTGCAGCACAGGGCCCACTGGAGCTCCCTCGTGGGGTAACACTGTAAGGCAGCACAGGGCCAATTGGTGTCCCCTTGTGAGTAAAACACTGCTCTGCAGCACAAGACATATTGGAGCGCCCGAGTGAGCAAAAAACTGTATGGTAGTACTGGGCCCACTGCTGCCCCCTGGTGAGTAAAACACTGTACTGCAGCACAGGGCCCATTGGTGCCACCTAGTGAGTAAAACACTGTACTGCAGCATATCGCCCACTGGTGCCCCCTCGTGAGAAAGACAAAGTACGGTAGCACAGGGCCCACTGGAGCCCCTTAGTGATTAAAACTCTGTACGGCAGCACAGGGCCCACTGGAGCCCACTGGTGATTAAAACCCTGTACGGCAGCACAGGGCCCACTGGAGCTCCCTGGTGAGTAACACACTGTACGGCAGCACAGGGCCCATTGGTGTCCCCTATTGAGCAAAACACTGTACTGCAGCACAGGGCCCATTGGTGCCACCATGGAGTAAAACACTGTATGGCAGCACAGGGCCCATTGGTGCACCCGAGTGAGGAAAACACTGTACTGCAGCACAGTGCCCATTGGTGCCCCCAGTGAGTAAAACACTGTACGGCAGCACAGTGCCCAATTATGCCTCTAGTGAGTAAAACCCTGCACCTCAGCACAGGGCCCGCTGGAGCCCCCTAGAGATTAAAACAATGTGCGGCAGCACAGGGCCCACTGGATTGCCCAGTGAGTAAAACATTGCACTGCAGCACAGAGACCACTGGAGCCCCCTAGTGAGCAAAACACTGTATGGCAGCACAGAGCCCACTGGAGCCCCCTAGTGAGTAAACCACTGTACTGCAGCACAGGTTGGACTGGTGCCCCCTACTGATTAAAACACTGTACTGTAGCACAGGGCCCACTGGAGCTACCTCGTGGGAAAACACTGTAAGGCAACACAAGGCCAATTGGTGACCCTAGTCAGTAAAAAACTGCACTGCAGCACAAGACACATTGGAGCGCCCGAGTGAGCAAAAAACTGTATGGTAGTACTGGGCCCACTGCTGCCCCCTAGTGAGTAAAACACTGTACTGCAGCAGAGGGCCCATTGGTGCCCCCGATTGAGTAAAACACTGTACTGCAGCACAGGGCCCATTGGTTCCCCCAAATGATTAAAACACTCTAAGGCAGCACAGTGCCCACTGGTGCCCCGAGTGAGTAAAACACTGTACTGCAGCACAGGGCCCATTGGTGCCCCCCAGTGAGTAAAACACTCCAAGGCAGCACAGTGCCCACTGGTGCCCCTAGTGAGCAAAACACTGTACTGCAGCACAGGGCCCATTGGTGCCCTCCAGATAGTAAAACACTGTACGGCAGCACAGGTTGCACTGGTGCCCCCTACCGAGTAAAACACTCTACTGCAGCACAGGGCCCACTGGAGCCCCCTCGTGGGAAAGCACTGTAAGGCAGCACGGGGCCAATTGGTGTCCCCTAGTGAGTAAAACACTGCACTGCAGCACAAGACATAATGGAGCGCGCGAGTGAGCAAAAAGCTGTGTGGTAGTACAGGGCCCACTGCTGCCCCCTAGTGAGTAAAACACTGTACTGCAGCACAGGGCCCATTGGTGCCCCCTATTGAGTAAAATACTGTACGGCAGCACAGGGCCCATTGGTTCCCCCGAGTGATTAAAACACTCTAAGGCAGCAGAGTGCCCACTGGTGCCCCGAGTGAGTAAAACACTGTACTGCAGCATAGCGCCCAGTGGTGCCCCTCGTGAGAAGGACAAAGTACGGTAGCACAGTGCCCACTGGTGCCCCCATTGAGTAAAACACTGTACGGCAGCACAGTGCCCACTGGTGCCCCGAGTGAGTAAAACACTGTACGGCAGCACAGGGCCCACTGGAGCTCCCTGGTTTGTAAAACACTGTAAGGCAGCACAGGGCCCACTGGTGCCACCTAGTGTGTAAAACACTGTACGGCAGCACAGTGCCCAATTATGCCTCCGGTGAGCAAAACCCTGCACCTCAGCACAGGGCCCACTGGAGCCCCCTAGTGAGTAAAATAAGGTGCAGCAGCACAGGGCCCACTGGATTGCCCAGTGAGTAAAACAATGCACTGCAGCACAGAGACCACTGGAGCCCCCTAGTGAGTAAAAAACTGTATGGCAGCACAGGGCCCACTGGAGCCCCCTAGTGAGTAAAACACTGTACTGCAGCACAGGTTGCACTGGTGCCCCCTACTGATTAAAACACTGTACTGTAGCATAGGGCCGACTGGAGCCACCTCATGGGAAAACACTGCAAGGCAGCACAGGGCCAATTGGTGTCCCCTAGTGAGTAAAACACTGCACTGCAGCACAAGACACATTGGAGCGCCCGAGTGAGCAAAAAACTGTATGGTAGTACTGGACCCACTGCTGCCCCCTAGTGAGTAAAACACTGTACTGCAGCACCGGACCCATTGGTGCCCCGAGTGAGTAAAACACTGTACGGCAGCACAAGACACATTGGAGCGCCCGAGTGAGCAAAAAACTGTTTTGTAGTACTGGGCCCACTGCTGCCCCCTAGTGAGTAAAACACTGTACTGCAGCACAGGACCCATTGGTGCCCCCTATTGAGTAAAGCACTCTACGGCAGCACAGGGCCCACTGGTGCCCCGAGTGAGTAAAACACTGCAAGGCAGCACAGTGCCCACTGGTGCCCCTAGTGAGTAAAACACTGTACTGCAGCACAGGGCCCATTGGTGCCTTCCAGAGTGTAAAACACTGTACGGCAGCACAGGTTGCACTGGTGCCCCCTACTGATTAAAACACTCTACTGCAGCACAGGGCCCACTGGAGCCCGCTCGTGGGGTAACACTGTAAGGCAGCACAGGGCCAATTGGTGTCCCCTAGTGAGTAAAACACTGCACTGCAGCACAAGATATATTGGAGCGCCCGAGTGAGCAAAAAACTGTATGGTAGTACTGGGCCCACTGCTGCCCCCTAGTGAGTAAAACACTGTACTGCAGCACAGGGCCCATTGGTGCCCCCTAGTGAGTAAAACACTGTACTGCAGCATAGCGCCCACTGGTGCCCCCTCGTGAGAAAGACAATGTACGGTAGCACAGGGCCCACTGGAGCCCCTTAGTGATTAAAACTCTGTACGGCAGCACAGGGCCCACTGGAGCCCACCGTTGATTAAAACCCTGTACGGCAGCACAGGGCCCACTGGAGCTCCCTGGTGAGTAACACACTGTACGGCAGCACAGGGCCCATTGGTGTCCCCTATTGAGTAAAACACTGTACTGCAGCACAGGGCCCATTGGTGCCTTCCAGAGTGTAAAACACTGTACGGCAGCACAGGTTGCACTGGTGCCCCCTACTGATTAAAACACTCTACTGCAGCACAGGGCCCACTGGAGCCCCCTCGTGGGGTAACACTGTAAGGCAGCACAGGGCCAATTGGTGTCCCCTAGTGAGTAAAACACTGCTCTGCAGCACAAGACATATTGGAGCGCCCGAGTGAGCAAAAAACTGTATGGTAGTACTGGGCCCACTGCTGCCCCCTAGTGAGTAAAACACTGTACTGCAGCACAGGGCCCATTGGTGCCCCCTAGTGAGTAAAACACTGTACTGCAGCATAGCGCCCACTGGTGCCCCCTTGTGAGAAAGACAAAGTACGGTCGCACAAGGCCCACTGGAGCCCCTTAGTGATTAAAACTCTGTACGGCAGCACAGGGCCCACTGGAGCCCACTGGTGATTAAAACCCTGTACGGCAGTAGAGGGCCCACTGGAGCTCCCTGGTGAGTAACGCACTGTACGGCAGCACAGGGCCCATTGGTGTCCCCTATTGAGCAAAACACTGTACTGCAGCACAGGGCCCATTGATGCCACCATGGAGTAAAACACTGTATGGCAGCACAGGGCCCATTGGTGCACCCGAGTGAGGAAAACACTGCACTGCAGCACAGTGCCCATTGGTGCCCCCAGTGAGTAAAACACTGTACGGCAGCACAGTGCCCAATTATGCCTCTAGTGAGTAAAACCCTGCACCTCAGCACAGGGCCCGCTGGAGCCCCCTAGAGATTAAAACAATGTGCGGCAGCACAGGGCCGACTGGATTGCCCAGTGAGGAAAACAATGCACTGCAGCACAGAGACCACTGGAGCCCCCTAGTGAGCAAAACACTGTATGGCAGCACAGAGCCCACTGGAGCCCCCTAGTGAGTAAACCACTGTACTGCAGCACAGGTTGCACTGGTGCCCCCTACTGATTAAAACACTGTACTGTAGCACAGGGCCCACTGGATCCCCCTCGTGGGAAAACACTGTAAGGCAACACAGGGCCAATTGGTGTCCCCTAGTCAGTAAAAAACTGCACTGCAGCACAAGACACATTGGAGCGCCCGAGTGAGCAAAAAACTGTATGGTAGTACTGGGCCCACTGCTGCCCCCTAGTGAGTAAAACACTGTACTGCAGCAGAGGGCCCATTGGTGCCCCCGATTGAGTAAAACACTGTACTGCAGCACAGGGCCCATTGGTTCCCCCTAATGATTAAAACACTCTAAGGCAGCACAGTGCCCACTGGTGCCCCGAGTGAGTAAAACACTGTACTGCAGCACAGGGCCCATTGGTGCCCCCCCAGTGAGTAAAACACTCCAAGGCAGCACAGTGCCCACTGGTGCCCCTAGTGAGCAAAACACTGTATTGCAGCACAGGGCCCATTGGTGCCCTTCAGATAGTAAAACACTGTACGGCAGCACAGGTTGCACTGGTGCCCCCTACCGATTAAAACACTCTACTGCAGCACAGGGCCCACTGGAGCCCCCTCGTGGGAAAACACTGTAAGGCAGCACAGGGCCAATTGGTGTCCCCTAGTGAGTAAAACACTGCACTGCAGCACAAGACATAATGGAGCGCCCGAGTGAGCAAAAAGCTGTGTGGTAGTACAGGGCCCACTGCTGCCCCCTAGTGAGTAAAACACTGTACTGCAGCACAGGGCCCATTGGTTCCCCCGAGTGATTAAAACACTCTGAGGCAGCACAGTGCCCACTGGTGCCCCGAGTGAGTAAAACACTGTACTGCAGCATAGCGCCCAGTGGTGCCCCTCGTGAGAAAGACAAAGTACGGTTGCACAGTGCCCACTGGTGCCCCCATTGAGTAAAACACTGTACGGCAGCACAGGGCCCACTGGATTGACCCCAATGAGTAAAACACTGTACTGGAGCACAGGGCTCACTGGTACCACCCAGTGTGTAAAATCCCTTCCCGTCAGCACAGGGCCCACTGGAGCTCCCTGGTGAGTAAAACATTGTGCGGCAGCACAGGACCCACTGGAGCCCCGTAGTGATTAAAACACTGTACGGCAGCACAGGGCCCACTGGATTACCCCCAATGAGTAAAACATTGTACTGGAGCACAGGGCCCACTTGAGCCCCGTAATGAGTAAAACCTTGCACCTCAGCGCACGGCCCACTGGAGGCCCCGAGTGAGTAAATCACCGTACGGCGGCACAGGTCCCACTGCAGCTCCCTGGTGAGTAAAACATTGTCCGGCTGCACAGGGCCCACTGGAGCTCCCTGGTGAGTAAAACACTGTCCGGCAGCACAGGTTCCACTGGTGCCCCCTTCTGAGTGAAACAATGTACGGCAGCACTGTGTTCATTTGCGCACCCCTAGTGAATAAAGCACTGTACTGCAGCATAGAGCCCACTGGTGCGCCATCGTGAGAAAAGCAAAGTATGGCAGCACAGGGCCCACTGGAGCCCCTCAGTGATTAAAACCCTGTACGGCAGCACAGGGACCACTGGAGCTCCCTGGTGAGTGAAACACTGTACGGCGGCATAGGTTCCACTGGTGCCCCCTTCTGAGTAAAGCACTGTACGGCAGCATAGCGCCCACTGGTGCCCCCTCGTGAGAAAGACAAAGTACGGTAGCACAGTGCCCACTGGATTGCCCCCAATGAGTAAAACACTGTACTGGAGCACAGGGCTCACTGGTACCACCTAGTGTGTAAAAACCCTTCCCCTCAGCACAGGGCCCACTGGAGCTCCCTGGTGAGTAAAACATTGTGCGGCAGCACAGGACCCACTGGAGCCCCATAGTGATTAAAACATTGTACTGGAGCACAGGGCCCACCTGAGCCCCGTAATGAGTAAAACCCTGCACCTCAGCGCACGGCCCACTGGAGGCCCCGAGTGAGTAAATCACTGCACGGCGGCACAGGGCCCACTGCAGCTCCCTGGTGAGTAAAACATTGTCCGGCAGCACAGGGCCCACTGGAGCCCCTCAGTGATTAAAACCCTGTACGGCAGCACAGGGTCCACTGGAGCTCCCTGGTGAGTGAAACACTGTACGGCAGCACAGGTTCCACTGTTGCCCCCTTCTGAGTAAAGCACTGTACGGCAGCACTGGGTTCATTTGTGCCCCCTAGTGATTAAAATACTGTGCTGCAGCATAGGGCCCACTGGTGCCCTTCTCGCGAGATAAACAAAGTACGGCAGCACAGGGCCCACTGGATTACCCCCAATGAGTAAAACATTGTACTGGAGCACAGGGCCCACTTGACCCCGTAATGAGTAAAACCCTGCACCTCAGCGCACGGCCCATTGGAGGCCGCGAGTGAGTAAAACACTGTACGGCAGCACAGGGCCCACTGCAGCTCCCTGGTGAGTAAAACACTGTCCGGCAGCACAGGTTCCACTGGTGCCCGCTTCTGAGTAAAACAATGTACGGCAGCACTGTGTTCATTTGTGCCCCCTAGTGAATAAAACACTGTACTGCAGCATAGAGCCCACTGGTGCGCCATCGAGAGAAAAGCAAAGTATGGCAGCGCAGGGCCCACTGGAGCCCCTCAGTGATTAAAACCCTGTACGGCAGCACAGGGCCCACTGGATTCCCCCCAATGAGTAAAACACTGTACTGGAGCACAGCGCTCACTGGTACCGCCTAGTGTGTAAAACCCGGCACCTCAGCACAGGGCCCACTGGAGCCCCCTTGTGAGTAAAACAATGTGCGGCAGCACAGGGGCCACTGGATTGCCCAGTGAGTAGAACAATGCACTGCAGCACGGGGACAACTGGAGCCCCCTAGTGAGTAAAACACTGTATGGCAGCACAGGTTGCACTGGTGCCCCCGACTGATTAAAACACTGTACTGCAGCACATGGCCCACTGGAGCCCCCTCGTGGGAATACACTGTAAGGCAGCACAGGGCCAATTGGTGTCCCCTAGTGAGTAAAACACTGCACTGCAGCACAAGACATAATGGAGCGCCCGAGTGAGCAAAAAGCTGTGTGGGAGTACAGGGCCCACTGCTGCCACCTAGTGAGTAAAACACTGCACTGCAGCACAGGGCCCATTGGTGCCCCCTATTGAGTAAAATACTGTACGGCAGCACATGGCCCATTGGTGCCCCCAGTGAGTAAAACACTGTACGGCAGCACCGTGCCCACCTATGCCCCTTGTGTGTAAAACACTGTACGGCAGCACCGGGCCCACTGGTGCCGCCTTCTGAGTAAAACACTGTACGGCAGCACTGGGTTCATTTGTGCCCCTTAGTGATTAAAACACTACACTGCAGCATAGCGCCCACTGGTGCCCCCTCATGAAAAAGACAAAGTACGGTAGCACAGGGCCCAATGGAGCCCATTGGTGATTAAAACTCTGTACGGCAGCACAGGGCCCAATGGAGCTCCCTGGTGAGTAAAACATTTTACGGCAGCAAAGGGCCCACTGGAGTTCCCTGGTGAGTAAAACACTGTACGGCAGCACAGGTTCCACTGGTGCCCCCTTCTGAGTAAAGCACTGTACGGCAGCACTGGGTTCATTTGTGCCCCCTGGTGATTAAAATACTGTACTGCAGCATAGGGCCCACTGGTGCCCCCTCGTGAGATAAACAAAGTACGGCAGCACAGGGCCCACTCGATCACCCCCAATGAGTAAAACATTGTACTGGAGCACAGGGCCCACTTGAGCCCCGTAATGAGTAAAACCCTGAACCTCAGCGCACGGCCCACTGGAGGCCCCGAGTGAGTAAAACACTGTACGGCAGCACAGGGCCCACTGCAGCTCCCTGGTGAGTAAAACACTGTCCGGCAGCACAGGTTCCACTGGTGCCCCCTTCTGAGTAAAACAATGTACGGCAGCACTGTGTTCATTTGTGCCCCCTACTGATTAAAACACTGTACTGCAGCACAGGGCCCACTGGAGCCCCCTCGTGGGAAAACACTGTAAGGCAGCACAGGGCCAATTGGTGTCCCCCAGTGAGTAAAACACTGCACGGCAGCACAGTGCCCACTGGTGCCCCTGGTGAGTAAAACCCTGTACTGCAGCACAGGGCCCATTGGTGCCACCATGGATTAAAACATTCTATGGCAGCACAGGGGCCATTGGTGCACACGAGTGAGGAAAACACTGTACTGCAGCAGAGTGCCCATTGGTGCCCCCTATTGAGTAAAACACTGCACGGCAGCACAGTGCCCACTGGTGCCCCTAGTGAGTAAAACACTATACTGCAGCACAGGGCCTATTTGTGCCCCCATTGAGTAAAACACTCCAAGGCAGCACAGTGCCCACTGGTGCCCCCATTGAGTAAAACACTGTACGGCATCACAGGGTCCACTGGAGCTCCCAGGTGAGTAAAACATTGTACGGCAGCACAGGGCCCACTGGAGCTCCCTGGTGAGAAAGACAATGTACGGTAGCACAGGGCCCACTGGAGCCCCTTAGTGATTAAAACTCTGTACGGCAGCACAGGGCCCACTGGAGCCCACCGTTGATTAAAACCCTGTACGGCAGCACAGGGCACACTGGAGCTCCCTGGTGAGTAACACACTGTACGGCAGCACAGGGCCCATTGGTGTCCCCTATTGAGTAAAACACTGTACTGCAGCACAGGGCCCATTGGTGCCTTCCAGAGTGTAAAACACTGTACGGCAGCACAGGTTGCACTGGTGCCCCCTACTGATTAAAACACTCTACTGCAGCACAGGGCCCACTGGAGCCCCCTCGTGGGGTAACACTGTAAGGCAGCACAGGGCCAATTGGTGTCCCCTAGTGAGTAAAACACTGCTCTGCAGCACAAGACATATTGGAGCGCCCGAGTGAGCAAAAAACTGTATGGTAGTACTGGGCCCACTGCTGCCCCCTAGTGAGCAAAACACTGTACTGCAGCACAGGGCCCATTGGTGCCCCCTAGTGAGTAAAACACTGTACTGCAGCATAGCGCCCACTGGTGCCCCCTCGTGAGAAAGACAAAGTACGGTAGCACAGGGCCCACTGGAGCCCCTCAGTGATTAAAACTCTGTACGGCAGCACAGGGCCCACTGGAGCCCACTGGTGATTAAAACCCTGTACGGCAGCACAGGGCCCATTGGTGTCCCCTATTGAGCAAAACACTGTACTGCAGCACAGGGCCCATTGATGCCACCATGGAGTAAAACACTTTATGGCAGCACAGGGCCCATTGGTGCACCCGAGTGAGGAAAACACTGCACTGCAGCACAGTGCCCATTGGTGCCCCCAGTGAGTAAAACACTGTACGGCAGCACAGTGCCCAATTATGCTTCTAGTGAGTAAAACCCTGCACCTCAGCACAGGGCCCGCTGGAGCCCCCTAGAGATTAAAACAATGTGCGGCAGCACAGGGCCCACTGGATTGCCCAGTGAGTAAAACAATGCACTGCAGCACAGAGACCACTGGAGCCCCCTAGTGAGCAAAACACTGTATGGCAGCACAGAGCCCACTGGAGCCCCCTAGTGAGTAAACCACTGTACTGCAGCACAGGTTGCACTGGTGCCCCCTACTGATTAAAACACTGTACTGTAGCACAGGGCCCACTGGATCCCCCTCGTGGGAAAACACTGTAAGGCAACACAGGGCCAATTGGTGTCCCCTAGTCAGTAAAAAACTGCACTGCAGCACAAGACACATTGGAGCGCCCGAGTGAGCAAAAAACTGTATGGTAGTACTGGGCCCACTGCTGCCCCCTAGTGAGTAAAACACTGTACTGCAGCAGAGGGCCCATTGGTGCCCCCGATTGAGTAAAACACTGTACTGCAGCACAGGGCCCATTGGTTCCCCCTAATGATTAAAACACTCTAAGGCAGCACAGTGCCCACTGGTGCCCCGAGTGAGTAAAACACTGTACTGCAGCACAGGGCCCATTGGTGCCCCCCAGTGAGTAAAACACTCCAAGGCAGCACAGTGCCCACTGGTGCCCCTAGTGAGCAAAACACTGTATTGCAGCACAGGGCCCATTGGTGCCCTCCAGATGGTAAAACACTGTACGGCAGCACAGGTTGCACTGGTGCCCCCTACCGATTAAAACACTCTACTGCAGCACAGGGCCCACTGGAGCCCCCTCGTGGGAAAACAATGTAAGGCAGCACAGGGCCAATTGGTGTCCGCTCGTGAGTAAAACACTGCACTGCAGCACAAGACATAATGGAGCGCCCGAGTGAGCAAAAAGCTGTGTGGTAGTACAGGGCCCACTGCTGCCCCCTAGTGAGTAAAACACTGTACTGCAGCACAGGGCCCATTGGTTCCCCCGAGTGATTAAAACACTCTAAGGCAGCACAGTGCCCACTGGTGCCCCGAGTGAGTAAAACACTGTACTGCAGCATAGCGCCCAGTGGTGCCCCTCGTGAGAAAGACAAAGTACGGTAGCACAGTGCCCACTGGTGCCCCCATTGAGTAAAACACTGTACGGCAGCACAGTGCCCACTGGTGCCCCGAGTGAGTAAAACACTGTACTGCAGCATAGCGCCCAGTGGTGCCCCTCGTGAGAAAGACAAAGTACGGTAGCACAGTGCCCACTGGTGCCCCCATTGAGTAAAACTCTGTACGGCAGCACAGGGCCCACTGGATTGACCCCAATGAGTAAAACACTGTACTGGAGCACAGGGCTCACTGGTACCACCCAGTGTGTAAAATCCCTTCCCCTCAGCACAGGGCCCACTGGAGCTCCCTGGTGAGTAAAACATTGTGCGGCAGCACAGGACCCACTGGAGCCCCGTAGTGATTAAAACACTGTACGGCAGCACAGGGCCCACTGGATTACCCCCAATGAGTAAAACATTGTACTGGAGCACAGGGCCCACTTGAGCCCCGTAATGAGTAAAACCTTGCACCTCAGCGCACGGCCCACTGGAGGCCCCGAGTGAGTAAATCACCGTACG
The DNA here is from genome assembly GCF_035084215.1 of Heptranchias perlo. Lineage (NCBI taxonomy): Eukaryota > Metazoa > Chordata > Chondrichthyes > Hexanchiformes > Hexanchidae > Heptranchias > Heptranchias perlo. The sequence goes on along the minus strand of NW_027139293.1, from coordinate 325,118 downwards.
GCGGCACAGGTCCCACTGCAGCTCCCTGGTGAGTAAAACATTGTCCGGCTGCACAGGGCCCACTGGAGCTCCCTGGTGAGTAAAACACTGTCCGGCAGCACAGGTTCCACTGGTGCCCCCTTCTGAGTGAAACAATGTACGGCAGCACTGTGTTCATTTGCGCACCCCTAGTGAATAAAGCACTGTACTGCAGCATAGAGCCCACTGGTGCGCCATCGTGAGAAAAGCAAAGTATGGCAGCACAGGGCCCACTGGAGCCCCTCAGTGATTAAAACCCTGTACGGCAGCAGAGGGACCACTGGAGCTCCCTGGTGAGTGAAACACTGTACGGCGGCATAGGTTCCACTGGTGCCCCCTTCTGAGTAAAGCACTGTACGGCATCATAGCGCCCACTGGTGCCCCCTCGTGAGAAAGACAAAGTACGGTAGCACAGTGCCCACTGGATTGCCCCCAATGAGTAAAACACTGTACTGGAGCACAGGGCTCACTGGTACCACCTAGTGTGTAAAAACCCTTCCCCTCAGCACAGGGCCCACTGGAGCTCCCTGGTGAGTAAAACATTGTGCGGCAGCACAGGACCCACTGGAGCCCCATAGTGATTAAAACATTGTACTGGAGCACAGGGCCCACCTGAGCCCCGTAATGAGTAAAACCCTGCACCTCAGCGCACGGCCCACTGGAGGCCCCGAGTGAGTAAAACACTGTACGGCAGCACAGGGCCCACTGCAGCTCCCTGGTGAGTAAAACACTGTCCGGCAGCACAGGGTCCACTGGTGCCCCCTTCTGAGTAAAACAATGTACGGCAGCACTGTGTTCATTTGTGCCCCCTACTGATTAAAACACTGTACTGCAGCACAGGGCCCACTGGAGCCCCCTCGTGGGAAAACACTGTAAGGCAGCACAGGGGCCATTGGTGCACACGAGTGAGGAAAACACTGTACTGCAGCACAGTGCCCATTGGTGCCCCCTATTGAGTAAAACACTGCACGGCAGCACAGTGCCCACTGGTGCCCCTAGTGAGTAAAACATTGTCCGGCAGCACAGGGCCCACTGGAGCCCCTCAGTGATTAAAACCCTGTACGGCAGCACAGGGTCCACTGGAGCTCCCTGGTGAGTGAAACACTGTACGGCAGCACAGGTTCCACTGGTGCCCCCTTCTGAGTAAAGCACTGTACGGCAGCACTGGGTTCATTTGTGCCCCCTAGTGATTAAAATACTGTGCTGCAGCATAGGGCCCACTGGTGCCCTTCTCGCGAGATAAACAAAGTACGGCAGCACAGGGCCCACTGGATTACCCCCAATGAGTAAAACATTGTACTGGAGCACAGGGCCCACTTGACCCCGTAATGAGTAAAACCCTGCACCTCAGCGCACGGCCCATTGGAGGCCCCGAGTGAGTAAAACACTGTACGGCAGCACAGGGCCCACTGCAGCTCCCTGGTGAGTAAAACACTGTCCGGCAGCACAGGTTCCACTGGTGCCCGCTTCTGAGTAAAACAATGTACGGCAGCACTGTGTTCATTTGTGCCCCCTAGTGAATAAAACACTGTACTGCAGCATAGAGCCCACTGGTGCGCCATCGAGAGAAAAGCAAAGTATGGCAGCGCAGGGCCCACTGGAGCCCCTCAGTGATTAAAACCCTGTACGGCAGCACAGGGCCCACTGGATTCCCCCCAATGAGTAAAACACTGTACTGGAGCACAGCGCTCACTGGTACCGCCTGGTGTGTAAAACCCGGCACCTCAGCACAGGGCCCACTGGAGCCCCCTTGTGAGTAAAACAATGTGCGGCAGCACAGGGGCCACTGGATTGCCCAGTGAGTAGAACAATGCACTGCAGCACGGGGACAACTGGAGCCCCCTAGTGAGTAAAACACTGTAAGGCAGCACAGGGCCAATTGGTGTCCCCTAGTGAGTAAAACACTGCACTGCAGCACAGGGCCCATTGGTGCCCCCTATTGAGTAAAATACTGTACGGCAGCACATGGCCCATTGGTGCCCCCAGTGAGTAAAACACTGTACGGCAGCACAGTGCCCACCTATGCCCCTTGTGTGTAAAACACTGTACGGCAGCATCGGGCCCACTGGTGCCGCCTTCTGAGTAAAACACTGTACGGCAGCAGTGGGTTCATTTGTGCCCCTTAGTGATTAAAACACTACACTGCAGCATAGCGCCCACTGGTGCCCCCTCGTGAAAAAGACAAAGTACGGTAGCACAGGGCCCAATGGAGCCCATTGGTGATTAAAACTCTGTACGGCAGCACAGGGCCCACTGGAGCTCCCTGGTGAGTAAAACATTTTACGGCAGCACAGGGCCCACTGGAGTTCCCTGGTGAGTAAAACACTGTACGGCAGAACAGGTTCCACTGGTGCCCCCTTCTGAGTAAAGCACTGTACGGCAGCACTGGGTTCATTTGTGCCCCCTGGTGATTAAAATACTGTACTGCAGCATAGGGCCCACTGGTGCCCCCTCGTGAGATAAACAAAGTACGGCAGCACAGGGCCCACTCGATCACCCCCAATGAGTAAAACATTGTACTGGAGCACAGGGCCCACTTGAGCCCCGTAATGAGTAAAACCCTGAACCTCAGCGCACGGCCCACTGGAGGCCCCGAGTGAGTAAAACACTGTACGGCAGCACAGGGCCCACTGCAGCTCCCTGGTGAGTAAAACACTGTCCGGCAGCACAGGTTCCACTGGTGCCCCCTTCTGAGTAAAACAATGTACGGCAGCACTGTGTTCATTTGTGCCCCCTACTGATTAAAACACTGTACTGCAGCACAGGGCCCACTGGAGCCCCCTCGTGGGAAAACACTGTAAGGCAGCACAGGGCCAATTGGTGTCCCCCAGTGAGTAAAACACTGCACGGCAGCACAGTGCCCACTGGTGCCCCTGGTGAGTAAAACCCTGTACTGCAGCACAGGGCCCATTGGTGCCACCATGGAGTAAAACACTCTATGGCAGCACAGGGGCCATTGGTGCACACGAGTGAGGAAAACACTGTACTGCAGCACAGTGCCCATTGGTGCCCCCATTGAGTAAAAAACGGTACGGCAGCACAGGCCCCATTGGTGCACCCGAGTGAGTAAAACACTGTACGGCAGCACAGTGCCCACTGGAGCCCCCTCGTGGGAAAACACTGTAAGGCAGCACAGGGCCAATTGGTGTCCCCGAGTGAGTAAAACACTGTACGGTAGCACAGGGCCCATTGGTGCCCCCCAGTGAGTAAAACACAGTACGGCAGCACAGTGCCCACTTATGCCCCTAGTGTGTAAAACACTGTACGGCAGCACCGGGCCCACTGGTGCCGCCTTCTGAGTAAAACACTGTACGGCAGCACTGGTTTCATTTTTGCCCCTTAGTGATTAAAACACTATACTCCAGCATAGCGCCCACTGGTGCCCCCTCGTGAAAAAGACAAAGTACGGTAGCACAGGGCCCAATTGAGCCCCTTGGTGATTAAAACATTGTACGGCAGCACAGGGCCCACTGAAGCTTCCTGGTGAGTAAAACACTGTCCGGCAGCACAGGTTCCACTGGTGCCCCCTTCTGAGTAAAACACTGTACTGGAGCACAGGGCTCACTGGTACCACCTAGTGTGTAAAAACCCTTCACCTCAGCACAGGACCCACTGGAGCCCCGTCGTGATTAAAACACTGTACGGCAGCACAGGGCCCACTGGATTACCCCCAATGAGTAAAACATTGTATTGGAGCACAGGGCCCACTGCAGCTCCCTGGTGAGTAAAACACTGTCCGGCAGCACAGGTTCCACTGGTGCCCCCTTCTGAGTAAAACAATGTACGGCAGCACTGTGTTCATTTGTGCCCCCTAGTGAATAAAACACTGTACTGCAGCATAGAGCCCACTGGTGCGCCATCGTGAGAAAAGCAAAGTATGGCAGCACAGGGTCCACTGGAGCTCCCTGGTGAGTGAAACACTGTACGGCAGCACAGGTTCCACTGGTGCACCCTTCTGAGTAAAGCGCTGTACAACAGCACTGAGTTCATTTGTGCCCCCTAGTGATTAAAATACTGTGCTGCAGCATAGGGCCCACTGGTGCCCTTCTCGCGAGATAAACAAAGTACGGCAGCACAGGGCCCACTGGAGCCCCGTCGTGATTAAAACCCTGTACGGCAGCAAAGGGCCCACTGGATTACCCCCAATGAGTAAAACATTGTACTGGAGCACAGGGCCCACTTGACCCCGTAATTAGTAAAACCCTGCACCTCAGCGCACGGCCCACTGGAGGCCCCGAGTGAGTAAAACGCTGTACGGCAGCACAGGGCCCACTGCAGCTCCCTGGTGAGTAAAACACTGTCCGGCAGCACAGGTTCCACTGGTGCCCCCTTCTGAGTAAAACAATGTACGGCAGCACTGTGTTCATTTGTGCCCCCTAGTGAATAAAACACTGTACTGCAGCATAGAGCCCACTGGTGCGCCATCGAGAGTAAAGCAAAGTATGGCAGCGCAGGGCCCACTGGAGCCCCTCAGTGATTAAAACCCTGTACGGCAGCACAGGGCCCACTGGATTCCCCCCAATGAGTAAAACACTGTACTGGAGCACAGCGCTCACTGGTACCGCCTAGTGTGTAAAACCCTGCACCTCAGCACAGGGCCCACTGGAGCCCCCTTGTGAGGAAAATAATATGCGGCAGCACACGGGCCACTGGATTGCCCAGTGAGTAGAACAATGCACTGCAGCACGGGGACAACTGGAGCCCCCGAGTGAGTAAAACACTGTATGGCAGCACAGGTTGCACTGGTGCCCCCTACTGATTAAAACACTGTACTGCAGCACAGGGCCCACTGGAGCCCCCTCGTGGGAATACACTGTAAGGCAGCACAGGGCCAATTGGTGTCCCCTAGCGAGTAAAACACTGCACTGCAGCACAAGACATGATGGAGCGCCCGAGTGAGCAAAAAGCTGTGTGGGAGTACAGGGCCCACTGCTGCCCCCTAGTGAATAAAACACTGCACTGCAGCACAGGGCCCATTGGTGCCCCCTATTGAGTAAAATACTGTACGGCAGCACATGGCCCATTGGTGCCCCCAGTGAGTAAAACACTGTACGGCAGCACAGTGCCCACTTATGCCCCTTGTGTGTAAAACACTGTACGGCAGCACTGGGTTCATTTGTGCCCCTTAGTGATTAAAACACTACACTGCAGCATAGCGCCCACTGGTGCCCCCTCATGAAAAAGACAAAGTACGGTAGCACAGGGCCCAATGGAGCCCCGTGGTGATTAAAACTCTGTACGGCAGCACAGGGTCCACTGGAGCTCCCTGGTGAGTGAAACACTGTACGGCAGCACAGGTTCCACTGGTGCCCCCTTCTGAGTAAAGCACTGTACGGCAGCACTGGGTTCATTTGTGCCCCCTGGTGATTAAAATACTGTACTGCAGCATAGGGCCCACTGGTGCCCCCTCGTGAGATAAACAAAGTACGGCAGCACAGGGCCCACTCGATCACCCCCAATGAGTAAAACATTGTACTGGAGCACAGGGCCCACTTGAGCCCCGGAATGAGTAAAACCCTGCACCTCAGCGCACGGCCCACTGGAGGCCCCGAGTGAGTAAAACACTGTACGGCAGCACAGGGCCCACTGCAGCTCCCTGGTGAGTAAAACACTGTCCGGCAGCACAGCTTCCACTGGTGCCCCCTTCTGAGTAAAACAATGTACGGCAGCACTGTGTTCATTTGTGCCCCCTAATGATTAAAACACTGTACTGCAGCACATGGCCCACTGGAGCCCCCTCGTGGGAAAACACTGTAAGGCAGCACAGGGCCAATTGGTGTCCCCTAGTGAGTAAAACACTGCAAGGCAGCACAGTGCCCACTGGTGCCCCTGATGAGTAAAACCCTCTACTGCAGGACAGGGCCCGTTGGTGCCACCATGGAGTAAAACACTCTATGGCAGCACAGGGGCCATTGGTGCACACGAGTGAGGAAAACACTGTACTGCAGCACAGTGCCCATTGGTGCCCCCTATTGAGTAAAACACTGCACGGCAGCACAGTGCCCACTGGTGCCCCTAGTGAGTAAAACACTATACTGCAGCACAGGGCCTATTTGTGCCCCCATTGAGTAAAACACTGTACGGCAGCACAGGCCCCATTGGTGCACCCAAGTGAGTAAAACACTGTACGGCAGCACAGTGCCCACTGGAGCCCCCTCGTGGGAAAAAACTGTAAGGCAGCACAGGGCCAATTGGTGTCCCCTAGTGAGTAAAACACTGTACGGTAGCACAGGGCCCATTGGTGCCCCCCAGTGAGTAAAACACTTTACGGCAGCACAGGGCCCATTGGTGCCCCCTAGTGAGTAAAACACTCCAAGGCAGCACAGTGCCCACTGGTGCCCCCATTGAGTAAAACACTGTACGGCAGCACAGGGCCCATTGGTGCACCCGAGTGAGTAAAACACTGTACGGCAGCACAGTGCCCACTGGTGCCCCTAGTGAATAAAATCTGTACGGCATCACAGGTTCCACTGGAGCTCCCAGGTGAGTAAAACATTGTACGGCAGCACAGGGCCCACTGGAGCTCCCTGGTGAGTAAAACATTGTACTGCAGCACAGAGCCCACTGGAGCCCCATAATGAGTAAAACCCTGCACTTCGGCACACGGCCCACTGGAGGCCCCGAGTGAGTAAAACACTGTACGGCAGCACAGGTTTAACTGGTGCCCCCTACTGAGTAAAACACTGTACGGCAGCACAGGGCCCATTGGAGACCCGTGGTCAGTAACGCCCCGTACGGCAGCACGGCCCCCACTGCTGCACCCAAGTTATTAAAAGGCTGCACTGCAGCACAGGGCCCGCTGGTGCCCCCTAGTATGTATAATACTGTACTGCAGCATTGGCCCCACTTGTGTCCCAGAGTGAGTAAAACACTGCACTGCAGCACAAGACATATTGGAGCGCCCGAGTGAGCAAAAAACTGTATGGTAGTAATGGGCCCACTGCTGCCCCCAAGTGAGTAAAACACTGTACTGCAGCACAGTGCCCATTGGTGCCCCCAAGTGAGTAAAACACTTTTCGGCAGCACAGGGCCAATTGCAGCTCCCTGGTGAGTAAAACACTGTACGGCAGCACAGGGCCCACTGGTGCCCCCTCGTGAGAAAGACAAAGTACGGTAGCACAGGGCCCACTGGAGCCCCTTAGTGATTAAAACTCTGTACGGCAGCACAGGGCCCACTGGATTGCCCCCAATGAGTAAAACACTGTACTGGAGCACAGGGCTCACGGGTACCACCTAGTGTGTTAAAAACCGTTCCCCTCAGCACAGGGCCCACTGGAGCTCCCTGGTGAGTAAAACAAGGTACGGCAGCACAGTGCCCACTGGTGCCCCTAGTGAGTAAAACACTGTACTGCAGCACAGTGCCCATTGGTGCCCCCTAGTGAGTAAAACACTGTACGGCAGCTCTGGATTCATTTGTGCCCCCAAGTGAGCAAAACACTGTACGGCGGCACAGTGCCCACTGGTGCCCCTAGTGAATAAAAACCTGTACGGCAGCACGGGGCCCATTGGTGCACCCGAGTGAGTAAAACACTGTACGGCAGCACAGTGCCCACTGGTGCCCCTAGTGAATAAAAAACTGTGCGGCAGCACAGGTTCCACTGGAGCTCCCTGGTGAGTAAAACATTGTACTGCAGCACAGGGCCCACTGGAGCCCTATAATGAGCAAAACCCTACACTTCGGCACACGGCTCACTGGAGGCCCCGAGTGAATAAAACACTGTACGGCAGCACAGTGCCCATTGGATTGCCCCCAATGAGTAAAACACTGTACTGGAGCACAGGGCTCATTGGTACCACCTAGTGTGTAAAAACCCTTCCCCTCAGCATAGGGCCCACTGGAGCTCCCTGGTGAGTAAAACAAGGTACGGCAGCACAGTGCCCACTGGTGCCCCTAGTGAGTAAAACACTGTACTGCAGCACAGGGCCCATTGGAGCCCCCTCGTGGGAAAACACTGTAAGCCAGCACAGGGCCAATTGGTGTCCCCTAGTGAGTAAAACACTGTACTGCAGCACAGGTTGCACTGGTGCCCCCTACTGATTAAAACACTCTACTGCAGCACAGGGCCCACTGGAGCCCCCTCGTGGGAAAACACTGTAAGCCAGCACAGGGCCAATTGGTGTCCCCTAGTGAGTAAAACACTGTACTGCAGCACAGGTTGCACTGGTGCCCGCTACTGATTAAAACACAGTACTGTAGCACAGGGCCCACTCGTGAGAAAACACTGCACGGCAGCACAGGTTCCACTGGTGCCCCCAACTGAGTAAAACACTGTACGGCAGCACAGTGCCCATTGCTGCCCCTAGTGAGTAAGACACTGCACTGCACCACAGGGCCCATTGGTGCCCCCAGTAAGTAAAACACTGTCCGGCAGCACAGTGCCCAATTATGCCCCTAGTGAGTAAAACCCTGCACCTCAGCACAGGGCCCACTGGAGCCCCCTAGTGAGTAAAACAATGTGCGGCAGCACAGGGCCCTCTGGATTGTCCAGTGAGCAAAACAATGCACTGCAGCACAGGGACCACTGGAGCCCCCTAGTGAGTAAAACACTGTATGGCAGCACAGGGCCCACTGGAGCCCCCTCGTGAGTAAAATACTGTACTGCAGCACAGGTTGCACTGGTGCCCCCTACTGATTAAAACACTCTACTGCAGCACAGGGCCCACTGGAGCTCCCTGGTGAGGCAGCACAGGGCCCATTGGTGTCCCCTATTGCGTAAAACACTGCACGGCAGCACAGTGCCCACTGGTGCCCCTCGTTAGTAAAACACTGTATGGCAGCGCAGGGCCCATTGGTGCACCCGAGTGAGGAAAACACTGTACTGCAGCACAGTGCCCATTGGTGACCCCTATTGACTAAAACACTGCACGGCAGCACAGTGCCCACCGGTGCCCCTAGTGAGTAAAACACTGTACTGCAGCACAGGGCCCATTGGTGCCCCCATTGAGTAAAACACTGTACGGCAGCACAGGGCCCGTTGGTGCACCCATTGAGTAAAACACTGTACGGCATCATAGTGCCCACAGTGAATAAAATCTGTACGGCAGCACAGGGTCCACTGGAGATCCCAGGTGAGTAAAACATTGTACGGCAGCACAGGGCCCACTGGAGCTCCCTGGTGAGTAAAACATTGTACTGCAGCACAGGGCCCACTGGAGCCCCATAATGAGTAAAACCCTGCACTTCGGCACACGGCCCACTGGAGGCCCCGAGTGAGTAAAACACTGTACGGCAGCACAGGGCCCATTGGAGACCCGTGGTGAGTAAAGCCCTGTACGGCAGCACACCCCCCACTGGTGCACCCAAGTGATTAAAAGGCTGCACTGCAGCACATGGCCCGCTGGTGCCCCCTAGTATGTATAATACTGTACTGCAGCATTGGCCCCACTTGTGTCCCCGAGTGAGTAAAACACTGCACTGCAGCACAAGACATATTGGAGCGCCCGAGTGAGCAAAAAACTACATGGTAGTACTGGGCCCACTGCTGCCCCCTAGTGAGTAAAACACTGTACTGCAGCACAGTGCCCATTGGTGCCCCCTATTGAGTAAAACACTGTAGGGCAGCACAGGGCCCATTGGTGCCCCCAGTGAGTAAAACACTGTACGGCAACACCGTGCCCACTTATGCCCCTAGTGAGTAAAACACTGTACTGCAGCACAGTGCCCATTGGTGCCCCCCTAGTGAGTAAAACACTTTACGGCATTACAGGGCCCATTGGTGCACCCGAGTGAGTAAAACACTGTACGGCAGCACAGTGCCCACTGGTGCCCCTAGTGAATAAAAAACTGTGCGGCAGCACAGGACCCAGTGGAGCTCCCTGGTGAGTAAAACATTGTCCGGCAACACAGGGCCCACTGGAGCCCCTCAGTGATTAAAACCCTGTACGGCAGCACAGGGTCCACTGGAGCTCCCTGGTGAGTAAAACTCTGTACGGCAGCACAGGTTCCACTGGTGCCCCCTTCTGAGTAAAGCGCTGTACAACAGCACTGGGTTCATTTGTGCCCCCTTGTGATTAAAATACTGTGCTGCAGCATAGTGCCCACTGGTGCCCTTCTCGCGAGATAAACAAAGTACGGCAGCACAGGGCCCACTGGATTACCCCCAATGAGTAAAACATTGTACTGGAGCACAGGGCCCACTTGACCCGGTAATGAGTAAAACCCTGCACCTCAGCGCACGGCCCATTGGAGGCCGCGAGTGAGTAAAACGCTGTACGGCAGCACAGGGCCCACTGCAGCTCCCTGGTGAGTAAAACACTGTCCGGCAGCACAGGTTCCACTGGTGCCCCCTTCTGAGTAAAACAATGTACGGCAGCACTGTGTTCATTTGTGCCCCCTAGTGATTAAACACTGTACTGCAGCATAGAGCCCACTGGTGCGCCATCGAGAGAAAAGCAAAGTATGGCAGCGCAGGGCCCACTGGAGCCCCTCAGTGATTAAAACCCTGTACGGCAGCACAGTGCCCACTGGATTCCCCCCAATGAGTAAAACACTGTACTGGAGCACAGCGCTCACTGGTACCGCCTAGTGTGTAAAACCCGGCACCTCAGCACAGGGCCCACTGGAGCCCCCTTGTGAGTAAAACAATGTGCGGCAGCACAGGGGCCACTGGATTGCCCAGTGAGTAGAACAATGCACTGCAGCACGGGGACAACTGGAGCCCCCTAGTGAGTAAAACACTGTATGGCAGCACAGGTTGCACTGGTGCCCCCGACTGATTAAAACACTGTACTGCAGCACATGGCCCACTGGAGCCCCCTCGTGGGAATACACTGTAAGGCAGCACAGGGCCAATTGGTGTCCCCTAGTGAGTAAAACACTGCACTGCAGCACAAGACATAATGGAGCGCCCGAGTGAGCAAAAAGCTGTGTGGGAGTACAGGGCCCACTGCTGCCACCTAGTGAGTAAAACACTGCACTGCAGCACAGGGCCCATTGGTGCCCCCTATTGAGTAAAATACTGTACGGCAGCACATGGCCCATTGGTGCCCCCAGTGAGTAAAACGCTGTACGGCAGCACAGTGCCCACCTATGCCCCTTGTGTGTAAAACACTGTACGGCAGCACCGGGCCCACTGGTGCCGCCTTCTGAGTAAAACACTGTACGGCAGCACTGGGTTCATTTGTGCCCCTTAGTGATTAAAACAACACACTGCAACATAGCGCCCACTGGTGCCCCCTCGTGAAAAAGACAAAGTACGGTAGCACAGGGCCCAATGGAGCCCATTGGTGATTAAAACTCTGTACGGCAGCACAGGGCCCACTGGAGCTCCCTGGTGAGTAAAACATTTTACGGCAGCACAGGGCCCACTGGAGTTCCCTGGTGAGTAAAACACTGTACGGCAGCACAGGTTCCACTGGTGCCCCCTTCTGAGTAAAGCACTGTACGGCAGCACTGGGTTCATTTGTGCCCCCTGGTGATTAAAATACTGTACTGCAGCATAGGGCCCACTGGTGCCCCCTCGTGAGATAAACAAAGTACGGCAGCACAGGGCCCACTCGATCACCCCCAATGAGTAAAACATTGTACTGGAGCACAGGGCCCACTTGAGCCCCGTAATGAGTAAAACCCTGAACCTCAGCGCACGGCCCACTGGAGGCCCCGAGTGAGTAAAACACTGTACGGCAGCACAGGGCCCACTGCAGCTCCCTGGTGAGTAAAACACTGTCCGGCAGCACAGGTTCCACTGGTGCCCCCTTCTGAGTAAAACAATGTACGGCAGCACTGTGTTCATTTGTGCCCCCTACTGATTAAAACACTGTACTGCAGCACAGGGCCCACTGGAGCCCCCTCGTGGGAAAACACTGTAAGGCAGCACAGGGCCAATTGGTGTCCCCCAGTGAGTAAAACACTGCACGGCAGCACAGTGCCCACTGGTGCCCCTGGTGAGTAAAACCCTGTACTGCAGCACAGGGCCCATTGGTGCCACCATGGAGTAAAACACTCTATGGCAGCACAGGGGCCATTGGTGCACACGAGTGAGGAAAACACTGTACTGCAGCACAGTGCCCATTGGTGCCCCCTATTGAGTAAAACACTGCACGGCAGCACAGTGCCCACTGGTGCCCCTAGTGAGTAAAACACTATACTGCAGCACAGGGCCTATTGGTGCCCCCATTGAGAAAAAAACTGTACGGCAGCACAGGCCCCATTGGTGCACCCGAGTGAGTAAAACACTGTACAGCAGCACAGTGCCCACTGGAGCCCCCTCGTGGGAAAACACTGTAAGGCAGCACAGGGCCAATTGGTGTCCCCGAGTGAGTAAAACACTGCACGGTAGCACAGGGCCCATTGGTGCCCCCCAGTGAGTAAAACACGGTACGGCAGCACAGTGCCCACTTATGCCCCTAGTGTGTAAAACACTGTACGGCAGCACCGGGCCCACTGGTGCCGCCTTCTGAGTAAAACACTGTACGGCAGCACTGGTTTCATTTTTGCCCCTTAGTGATTAAAACACTATACTGCAGCATAGCGCCCACTGGTGCCCCCTCGTGAAAAAGACAAAGTACGGTAGCACAGGGCCCAATGGAGCCCCTTGGTGATTAAAACATTGTACGGCAGCACAGGGCCCACTGGAGCTTCCTGGTGAGTAAAACACTGTCCGGCAGCATAGGTTCCACTGGTGCCCCCTTCTGAGTAAAACACTGTACTGGAGCACAGGGCTCACTGGTACCACCTAGTGTGTAAAAACCCTTCACCTCAGCACAGGGCCCACTGGAGCTCCCTGGTGAGTAAAACATTGTGCGGCAGCACAGGACCCACTGGAGCCACGTCGTGATTAAAACACTGTACGGCAGCACAGGGCCCACTGGATTACCCCCAATGAGTAAAACATTGTACTGGAGCACAGGGCCCACTTGAGCCCCGTAATGAGTAAAACCCTGCACCTCATCGCACGGCCCACTGGAGGCCCCGAGTGAGTAAATCACTGTACGGCAGCACAGGGCCCACTGGAGCTCCCTGGTGATTAAAACACTGTCCGGCAGCACAGGTTCCACGGGTGCCCCCTTCTGAGTGAAACAATGTACGGCAGCACTGTGTTCATTTGTGCCCCCTAGTGAATAAAACACTGTACTGCAGCATAGAGCCCACTGGTGCGCCATCGTGAGAAAAGCAAAGTATGGCAGCACAGGGCCCACTGGAGCCCCTCAGTGATTAAAACCCTGTACGGCAGCACAGGGTCCACTGGAGCTCCCTGGTGAGTGAAACACTGTACGGCAGCAAAGGTTCCACTGGTGCCCCCTTCTGAGTAAAGCGCTGTACAACAGCACTGGGTTCATTTGTGCCCCCTAGTGATTAAAATACTGTGCTGCAGCATAGGGCCCACTGGTGCCCTTCTCGCGAGATAAACAAAGTACGGCAGCACAGGGCCCACTGGAGCCCCGTCGTGATTAAAACCCTGTACGGCAGCACAGGGCCCACTGGATTACCCGCAATGAGTAAAACATTGTACTGGAGCACAGGGCCCACTTGACCCCGTAATGAGTAAAACCCTGCACCTCAGCGCACGGCCCACTGGAGGCCCCGAGTGAGTAAAACGCTGTACGGCAGCACAGGGCCCACTGCAGCTCCCTGGTGAGTAAAACACTGTCCGGCAGCACAGGTTCCACTGGTGCCCCCTTCTGAGTAAAACAATGTACGGCAGCACTGTGTTCATTTGTGCCCCCTAGTGAATAAAACACTGTACTGCAGCATAGAGCCCACTGGTGCGCCATCGAGAGAAAAGCAAAGTATGGCAGCGCAGGGCCCACTGGAGCCCCTCAGTGATTAAAACCCTGTACGGCAGCACAGGGCCCACTGGATTCCCCCCATTGAGTAAAACACTGTACTGGAGCACAGCGCTCACTGGTACCGCCTAGTGTGTAAAACCCTGCACCTCAGCACAGGGCCCACTGGAGCCCCCTTGTGAGTAAAACAATGTGCGGCAGCACAGGGGCCACTGGATTGCCCAGTGAGTAGAACAATGCACTGCAGCACGGGGACAACTGGAGCCCCCTAGTGAGTAAAACACTGTATGGCAGCACAGGTTGCACTGGTGCCCCCTACTGATTAAAACACTGTACTGCAGCACAGCGCCCACTGGAGCCCCCTCGTGGGAATACACTGTAAGGCAGCACAGGGCCAATTGGTGTCCCCTAGTGAGTAAAACACTGCACTGCAGCACAAGACACAATGGAGCGCCCGAGTGAGCAAAAAGCTGTGTGGGAGTACAGGGCCCACTGCTGCCCCCTAGTGAGTAAAACACTGCACTGCAGCACAGGGCCCATTGGTGCCCCCTATTGAGTAAAATACTGTACGGCAGCACATGGCCCATTGGTGCCCCCAGTGAGTAAAACACTGTACGGCAGCACAGTGCCCACTTATGCCCCTTGTGTGTAAAACACTGTACGGCAGCACCGGGCCCACTGGTGCCGCCTTCTGAGTAAAACACTGTACGGCAGCACTGGGTTCATTTGTGCCCCTGAGTGATTAAAACACTATACTGCAGCATAGCGCCCACTGGTGCCCCCTCATGAAAAAGACAAAGTACGGTAGCACAGGGCCCAATGGAGCCCCGTGGTGATTAAAAATCTGTACGGCAGCACAGGGCCCACTGGAGCTCCCTGGTAAGTAAAACATTGTACGGCGGCACAGGTTCCACTGGTGCCCCCTTCTGAGTAAAGCACTGTACGGCAGCACTGGGTTCATTTGTGCCCCCTGGTGATTAAAATACTGTACTGCAGCATAGGGCCCACTGGTGCCCCCTCGTGAGATAAACAAAGTACGGCAGCACAGGGCCCACTCGATCACCCCCAATGAGTAAAACATTGTACTGGAGCACAGGGCCCACTTGAGCCCCGGAATGAGTAAAACCCTGCACCTCAGCGCACGGCCCACTGGAGGCCCCGAGTGAGTAAAACACTGTACGGTAGCACAGGGCCCACTGCAGCTCCCTGGTGAGTAAAACACTGTCCGGCAGCACAGCTTCCACTGGTGCCCCCTCCTGAGTAAAACAATGTACGGCAGCACTGTGTTCATTTGTGCCTCCTAATGATTAAAACACTGTACTGCAGCACAGGGCCCACTGGAGCCCCCTCGTGGGAAAACACTGTAAGGCAGCACAGGGCCAATTGGTGTCCCCTAGTGAGTAAAACACTGCACGGCAACACAGTGCCCACTGGTGCCCCTGGTGAGTAAAACCCTCTACTGCAGCACAGGGCCCGTTGGTGCCACCATGGAGTAAAACACTCTATGGCAGCAGAGGGGCCATTGGTGCACACGAGTGAGGAAAACACTGTACTGCAGCACAGTGCCCATTGGTGCCCCCTATTGAGTAAAACACTGCACGGCAGCACAGTGCCCACTGGTGCCCCTAGTGAGTAAAACACTATACTGCAGCACAGGGCCTATTGGTGCCCCCATTGAGTAAAACACTGTACGGCAGCACAGGCCCCATTGGTGCACCCAAGTGAGTAAAACACTGTACGGCAGCACAGTGCCCACTGGAGCCCCCTCGTGGGAAAACACTGTAAGGCAGCACAGGGCCAATTGGTGTCCCCTAGTGAGAAAAACACTGTACAGTAGCACAGGGCCCATTGGTGCCCCCCAGTGAGTAAAACACTTTACGGCAGCACAGGGCCCATTGGTGCCCCCTAGTGAGTAAAACACTCCAAGGCAGCACAGTGCCCACTGGTGTCCCTAGTGAGTAAAATACTATACTGCAGCACAGGGCCTATTGCTGCCCACATTGAGTAAAACACTGTACGGCAGCACAGGGCCCATTGGTGCACCCGAGTGAGTAAAACACTGTACGGCAGCACAGTGCCCACTGGTGCCCCTAGTGAATAAAATCTGTACGGCATCACAGGGTCCACTGGAGCTCCCAGGTGAGTGAAACATTGTACGGCAGCACAGGGCCCACTGGAGCTCCCTGGTGAGTAAAACATTGTACTGCAGCACAGAGCCCACTGGAGCCCCATAATGAGTAAAACCCTGCACTTCGGCACACGGCCCACTGGAGGCCCCGAGTGAGTAAAACACTGTACGGCAGCACAGGTTTAACTGGTGCCCCCTACTGAGTAAAACACTGTACGGCAGCACAGGGCCCATTGGAGACCCGTGGTCAGTAACGCCCCGTACGGCAGCACGGCCCCCACTGCTGCACCCAAGTTATTAAAAGGCTGCACTGCAGCACAGGGCCCGCTGGTGCCCCCTAGTATGTATAATACTGTACTGCAGCATTGGCCCCACTTGTGTCCCAGAGTGAGTAAAACACTGCACTGCAGCACAAGACATATTGGAGCGCCCGAGTGAGCAAAAAACTGTATGGTAGTAATGGGCCCACTGCTGCCCCCAAGTGAGTAAAACACTGTACTGCAGCACAGTGCCCATTGGTGCCCCCAAGTGAGTAAAACACTTTTCGGCAGCACAGGGCCAATTGCAGCTCCCTGGTGAGTAAAACACTGTACGGCAGCACAGGGCCCACTGGTGCCCCCTCGTGAGAAAGACAAAGTACGGTAGCACAGGGCCCACTGGAGCCCCTTAGTGATTAAAACTCTGTACGGCAGCACAGGGCTCACGGGTACCACCTAGTGTGTTAAAAACCGTTCCCCTCAGCACAGGGCCCACTGGAGCTCCCTGGTGAGTAAAACAAGGTACGGCAGCACAGTGCCCACTGGTGCCCCTAGTGAGTAAAACACTGTACTGCAGCACAGTGCCCATTGGTGCCCCCTAGTGAGTAAAACACTGTACGGCAGCTCTGGATTCATTTGTGCCCCCAAGTGAGCAAAACACTGTACGGCGGCACAGTGCCCACTGGTGCCCCTAGTGAATAAAAACCTGTACGGCAGCACGGGGCCCATTGGTGCACCCGAGTGAGTAAAACACTGTACGGCAGCACAGTGCCCACTGGTGCCCCTAGTGAATAAAAAACTGTGCGGCAGCACAGGTTCCACTGGAGCTCCCTGGTGAGTAAAACATTGTACTGCAGCACAGGGCCCACTGGAGCCCTATAATGAGCAAAACCCTACACTTCGGCACACGGCTCACTGGAGGCCCCGAGTGAATAAAACACTGTACGGCAGCACAGTGCCCATTGGATTGCCCCCAATGAGTAAAACACTGTACTGGAGCACAGGGCTCATTGGTACCACCTAGTGTTTAAAAACCCTTCCCCTCAGCATAGGGCCCACTGGAGCTCCCTGGTGAGTAAAACAAGGTACGGCAGCACAGTGCCCACTGGTGCCCCTAGTGAGTAAAACACTGTACTGCAGCACAGGGCCCATTGGAGCCCCCTCGTGGGAAAACACTGTAAGCCAGCACAGGGCCAATTGGTGTCCCCTAGTGAGTAAAACACTGTACTGCAGCACAGGTTGCACTGGTGCCCCCTACTGATTAAAACACTCTACTGCAGCACAGGGCCCACTGGAGCCCCCTCGTGGGAAAACACTGTAAGCCAGCACAGGGCCAATTGGTGTCCCCTAGTGAGTAAAACACTGTACTGCAGCACAGGTTGCACTGGTGCCCGCTACTGATTAAAACACAGTACTGTAGCACAGGGCCCACTCGTGAGAAAACACTGCACGGCAGCACAGGTTCCACTGGTGCCCCCAACTGAGTAAAACACTGTACGGCAGCACAGTGCCCATTGCTGCCCCTAGTGAGTAAGACACTGCACTGCACCACAGGGCCCATTGGTGCCCCCAGTAAGTAAAACACTGTCCGGCAGCACAGTGCCCAATTATGCCCCTAGTGAGTAAAACCCTGCACCTCAGCACAGGGCCCACTGGAGCCCCCTAGTGAGTAAAACAATGTGCGGCAGCACAGGGCCCTCTGGATTGCCCAGTGAGCAAAACAATGCACTGCAGCACAGGGACCACTGGAGCCCCCTAGTGAGTAAAACACTGTATGGCAGCACAGGGCCCATTGGAGCCCCCTCGTGAGTAAAATACTGTACTGCAGCACAGGTTGCACTGGTGCCCCCTACTGATTAAAACACTCTACTGCAGCACAGGGCCCACTGGAGCTCCCTGGTGAGGCAGCACAGGGCCCATTGGTGTCCCCTATTGCGTAAAACACTGCACGGCAGCACAGTGCCCACTGGTGCCCCTCGTTAGTAAAACACTGTATGGCAGCGCAGGGCCCATTGGTGCACCCGAGTGAGGAAAACACTGTACTGCAGCACAGTGCCCATTGGTGACCCCTATTGACTAAAACACTGCACGGCAGCACAGTGCCCACCGGTGCCCCTAGTGAGTAAAACACTGTACTGCAGCACAGGGCCCACTGGTGCCCCCATTGAGTAAAACACTGTACGGCAGCACAGGGCCCGTTGGTGCACCCATTGAGTAAAACACTGTACGGCATCATAGTGCCCACAGTGAATAAAATCTGTACGGCAGCACAGGGTCCACTGGAGATCCCAGGTGAGTAAAACATTGTACGGCAGCACAGGGCCCACTGGAGCTCCCTGGTGAGTAAAACATTGTACTGCAGCACAGGGCCCACTGGAGCCCCATAATGAGTAAAACCCTGCACTTCGGCACACGGCCCACTGGAGGCCCCGAGTGAGTAAAACACTGTACGGCAGCACAGGGCCCATTGGAGACCCGTGGTGAGTAAAGCCCTGTACGGCAGCACACCCCCCACTGGTGCACCCAAGTGATTAAAAGGCTGCACTGCAGCACATGGCCCGCTGGTGCCCCCTAGTATGTATAATACTGTACTGCAGCATTGGCCCCACTTGTGTCCCCGAGTGAGTAAAACACTGCACTGCAGCACAAGACATATTGGAGCGCCCGAGTGAGCAAAAAACTACATGGTAGTACTGGGCCCACTGCTGCCCCCTAGTGAGTAAAACACTGTACTGCAGCACAGGGCCCATTGGTGCCCCCTATTGAGTAAAACACTGTAGGGCAGCACAGGGCCCATTGGTGCCCCCAGTGAGTAAAACACTGTACGGCAACACCGTGCCCACTTATGCCCCTAGTGAGTAAAACACTGTACTGCAGCACAGTGCCCATTGGTGCCCCCCTAGTGAGTAAAACACTTTACGGCATTACAGGGCCCATTGGTGCACCCGAGTGAGTAAAACACTGTACGGCAGCACAGTGCCCACTGGTGCCCCTAGTGAATAAAAAACTGTGCGGCAGCACAGGGTCCACTGGAGCGCCTTGGTGAGTAAAACATTGTGCGGCAGCACAGGACCCACTGGAGCTCCCTGGTTAGTAAAACACTGTACGGCAGCACAGGGCCCACTGGTGCCCCCTTCTGAGTAAAACAATGTACGGCAGCACTGTGTTCATTTGTGCCCCCTACTGATTAAAACACTGTACTGCAGCACAGGGCCCACTGGAGCCCCCTCGTGGGAAAACACTGTAAGGCAGCACAGGGCCAATTCGTGTCCCCTAGTGAGTAAAACACTGCACGGCAGCACAGTGCCCACTGGTGCCCCTGGTGAGTAAAACCCTGTACTGCAGCACAGGGCCCATTGGTGCCACCATGGAGTAAAACACTCTATGGCAGCACAGGGGCCATTGGTGCACACGAGTGAGGAAAACACTGTACTGCAGCACAGTGCCCATTGGTGCCCCCTATTGAGTAAAACACTGCACGGCAGCACAGTGCCCACTGGTGCCCCTAGTGAGTAAAACACTATACTGCAGCACAGGGCCTATTGGTGCCCCCATTGAGAAAAAAACTGTACGGCAGCACAGGCCCCATTGGTGCACCCGAGTGAGTAAAACACTGTACAGCAGCACAGTGCCCACTGGAGCCCCCTCGTGGGAAAACACTGTAAGGCAGCACAGGGCCAATTGGTGTCCCCGAGTGAGTAAAACACTGCACGGTAGCACAGGGCCCATTGGTGCCCCCCAGTGAGTAAAACACGGTACGGCAGCACAGTGCCCACTTATGCCCCTAGTGTGTAAAACACTGTACGGCAGCACCGGGCCCACTGGTGCCGCCTTCTGAGTAAAACACTGTACGGCAGCACTGGTTTCATTTTTGCCCCTTAGTGATTAAAACACTATACTGCAGCATAGCGCCCACTGGTGCCCCCTCGTGAAAAAGACAAAGTACGGTAGCACAGGGCCCAATGGAGCCCCTTGGTGATTAAAACATTG